>NC_140175.1:75774577-75846537 GCF_963971535.1 Notolepis coatsorum
GAGAGAGAGAGAGAGAGAGAGAGAGAGAAATAATATGAAAATTAATTCCGCATGTGGCCCCTGAAGGGGGAGATAACCTGAAACACTGAAAATAGCTAAATATTTGAAGACGAGAAGAAAAGAAAAAAGAGGTGAAGGGGTGATGTAACTGTGACTAAGAGAGGAGAGGAGAGGAGAAGAGAGAAGAGCAGGAGAGGAGAAGAGAGGAGAGAGGGAGTAGAGGAGAGGCAAAGAGAGGTGAGATGGAGGAGAGGAGAGAGGGAGGAGAAGAGAGGAGAGAGGGAGGAAAAGGGAGAGATCAAGATATATAAGATAAGATAAGATATCCTTTATTGATCCCCTTGGGGAAATTCAGGCATCATAGCAGCATGGGGGAGGGGGGGGGGGGCAGGTACAGGTAGTAAAAAAGCAGTGTAAACAATATAATCACAAAAAATAAGTAAGAAGGAGTAAATAGGGCGTAAAAAGTATAGGGAGGTGGGAGCTGCTAATATATATATATATATTTACTGTATATAAATATAGAAACAGAGGGATAGGCACCAAGAGAAAGAGTGTAAAAGATAGAGTCAGAAAGACAGATAGACATGAGAGAATGATGAATAGAGAGAAAAAGACAAGATACTGTATATAGAGATATATGCACTCACATACACACACAGAGACAGAGAGAAAGACAGACAGAGACAGAGAGAGACAGGACCTTTGCTGAGTTGTCAGTGAGCTCTGTGTTCATTCCTAAGAATGCAGCAGAAACACAACCTGAGGGTGTGTAGGTGTATATATCTGTGTAAGTTTGTTTGTGTGTGTGTGTGTGTGTGTGTGTGTGTGTGTGTGTGTGTGTGTGTGTGTGTGTGTGTGTGTGTGTGTGTGTGTGTGTGTGTGTGCAGGGTTGTTCCTATTACTCTCCACTCCACACAGGGGACTGTATCAGAACAGGTGAGAATGATTACACACTCACATGCATGCACGCACGTCTCTCTCTCTTGCTCTCTCCCCTGGTCTCTCTCTCTCTCTCTCTCTCTCTCTCTCTCTCTCTCTCTCTCTCTCTCTCTCTCTCTCTCTCTCTCTCTCTCTCTCTCTCTCTCTCTCTCTCTCTCTCTCTCTCTCTCTCTCTCTCTCTCTGTACATACACCCTCAGTTGTTTGATACACACATCTGCAAGTTTGACACACATGCAAATTTGTGTAGACACATGCACACAGACACAGACACACAGACACACAGACACACACACACACACACACACACACACACACACACACACACACACACACACACACACACACACACACGCACACACGCACACACGCACACACACCATCCACACACATCTAGCGGCCTCATTACACATCTGGTGTGGTTTTGCCGAGGGAAGCTGTGTTGGGGTGGTCCTCACTCCTCCAACACGCTTGCCCTGTTAACACAACGGGTCACAGCGAGTCCATCACTCTGCTAGGCTCAACATCTCACTGGGCTGTGGGCTTACAGGAGCTGAGGCCCAGTGCAGCGCTGGAATGCTGATATCCAATAGTTGAACTGCTCATAATAATAATAATACACTTTATTTGTATAGAACCTTTCATACAAGAATTGCAGCCCAAATAGTGCTTCACAGCGGTAGTGTAGACATAATGGACATAGAATAGACATAGGCATAACAGTTACAGAATAAAAGCATTGCATGAAGTGCAGACATAGAATTCAGTACAAATAGACATGACATTTGCAATAAAATAGCTCATATTTAGAGTACAATAATCACAGTGTGGATGTAATCTAAGTGGCATAATGTATTAAAAAGGCTAAGGTGAAGGTACATTTTTAACTTACTTTTGAAAATATTTAGTGAGCTAGCCTCCCTAATGTCCATAGGTAAGTTGTTTCATAGCTTTGGTGCGTAATTAGCAAACTGGGAACCTTCAATAAACCAGTAGTTGATGATCACTCATCGCTCACAACAGATGGGAGATTTAGATATATTAGTCCTACCAATTCTCATGTTTTGAACGTGCAAAAAGTTTACATAAGCACGAACAAACGAATACCAGGTTCTGGACAGGAACATTTCCGCACACTAAATAATGCTCGATGTGTTAGGGTTCAGCCTCCCCTCCTTTCCATCCTCCTCAACAGCCCCCACCTGGCCATGGACTTCCTCCACTCATGAACAATACTCCTCTACTCATGAACAATACTCTGCTGCCATCCTGTGGCCTACTGCAGTTGGTTCTGCCCTGCATGCATTTGTGCATGTCAATGTGTATTCATTTGTTCTCTGTCATGCTCACTAACCTGTTCCTGCTTATGTTCCCCTGCCTGGCCTAGTGTCTCCCCTGTCTGTGTTTGGTATTGTGATCTAGTCTAGTGTTTTTCTCAGTGTGTTATTTGTATTTCAGCCCAGTCATGTATTCTGTTCAGTCTGTTCCAACCCAGCTGTGTCTCGTTCCCAATCACCCTCATGTGTCAATTAGTGTGTGTATATCTGCCTCGTCTGCCAGCCTCCCTGTGTCGGTTCATCGTTTGTTGCTAGTGTTTGCTGCTTGTGTTTGGTGTCCACGCTTGTTTGCTGTTCCACGTCCTTGTTCTTGTTCTGTCCTCCTGTGATCCTATAGTAAGTTTCCTAGTGTTAATTTGTTTGTTCCACCATTCTTTGTTTTCGTGTAAAGTTTGTCTAGTTTTGTTAGTGTATTATTTGTAGTCAGCTTGTGCTATTTTTTCCTTGCCTGCCTTGCAGCGTTTTTGTTTGTGCCTTTGGTACATGCTCTCATTTATGAGTTTATTCTTTGTTTGGTAGTTTGCCCTCTGCCGGCCATTGCTGTGCTATCCCTTTTGTATGCTGAAGTAAAGCATTATTCTTTTGACTTCACTCCTGGCTCTGTGTCTCGTTGTTTGATTGATTGATTGATTGATTGAAAATTGTATTAACAGATTGCAGAATGGGTACAGTACAGTACAGCTCAATACATACAATTGTTAAGGGAATGCAGACCAGAGAAAGACTTTCGTCTTGTTTACATCAGGGTCCCCCATTTTCAATTCATCATAACATATAATACACGACATACAGATAGACAGTACTGCTACATCTATACACTGTACATTGGAATACTGACAAAGCCATACTTGGTCATTTACTGTACAACTGGGTTAGGACATTTGTAGGGGCCAGTTTCGAATTGCAGTCTCCCGTAGGTGTTCTTTGAGAGTGTTTTTGAAAGTGGGTAGTGATTCACATTCCTTTACAGCTTTGGGTAGGGCGTTCCACATTGATGTGGCATAATTGCGAAACGTGTTTAGTCCCTTGTTTGAGCCGAATCTGGGTTTAACATGATTTGTGGAGCTCCCTCTAGTGTTGTGATCGTGGTATTCACTGACCTTTGGGAAGTATTTTGACATGCACATGGGTACCTTGGTCGTGTAGTGTATCTTGTAGACCAGGCCCATTGCAAGTTGCTGTACTCTGTCGTCTACTCTAAGCCATCCTAGGTTGTCAAAGTGGGTAGGGGTGAGGTGGGTTCTAGGAGTCAGGTCAAGCAGTAGTCTGACTAGTTTCTTTTGAGATGTTTGTAATTTGGTTTTTAGTGCCTTTGAGGTGCTTTGGTACCATGAGGTGCAAGCATAGTCGTAGTACCCTTGAATGAGTGCTCCTGCCAGAGTCTTCAGGGTATTCTTGTTTACCAGAGAGGAGATCCGGTACAATAATCAAGTTTGTTGGTTGACTTTTTTTATTACATTGGATGCCATTTTGTCACAGGAAAGATTAGCCTCTAGGATGTAACCCAGGTAGGTAATTTAATCTTTCCTTGTGACAATATTGTCACCCACTGTAACTGAGAAGCCGTCGGTCTTGCTGAGTTTGTTATTTGAACCGAAGAGAATGGACTCTGTTTTTGCCCATGTGTAATGATAGTTTGTTATTGGCGAGCCATATGCAGATTTTGCCTAGTTCCGAGCTGAGGGTTTTTTCAACCTGTAACTTGTTCTTGTCAGAGACCAGCAGGGCTGAGTCGTCTGCAAACAGGAACAAGTTGCAGTCACAAGCTGACGACATGTCATTTGCATAAATTAGGAACAGTAGCGGTCCTAGTATGCTTCCTTGTGGAACACCACAGCTCACTGGGAGGGGGGGGGGATAGGGTACCGTTTACCTCCACCATCTGTTCTCTCCCCTCCAGGTAGGATTGTATCCAGCTCACTGATAGACTATCAAAACCAATTGCTTTTAGCTTGTCAATCAGAATGGTGTGATTGACAGTGTCGAAGGCCTTTTGTAGGTCCAGCATGACCATGCCGCAGTATTTGCCCGCGTCCACCTCTTGTTTGATGTGGTCGTTCAAATAGAGAAGGCATGTGTCAGTGGAGTGGGATGTTCTGAAGCCAGATTGGAATTCGTAGATTAGATTTTTTCCGCGAGGTACTGCTCGACCTGTTCGTATACTATTTTTTCCATGACTTTCGAGATGGATGTAAGGATAGAAACAGGGCGGTAGTTGCCTGGGTCTAATTTGCTGCCCTTTTTGTGCAGGGGTGTTACTCTCGCAATTTTGAAGTCCTTGGGGACGTGTCCCTGTTTTATGGAGAGGTTTATTATGTGTGTGATGACTGGGGTGATGGCGGCTGCTGAGTCTCTGAGGAATTTGGAGGGGATGTTGTCATGGCCAGTGGCCTTGTTCGGTTGGAGGGCGCTCAGTTTTTTGAGTACCTCATCTGTAGTTACCATTTCCAGTTTGAAGTCGTCTTTGTGGACGCCTAGGTTCTTGTAGTATGCTACTATGTGTTCTACCCCATAATGCCCTGAGTGGGAGGGTAGTTTGTTTACCAGTGTTGTGACTATGTTTGTGAAGAAAGTGTTTAAGTAATTGGCTACATCCAGCTTGTCTGTGATGAGCGTGTTGTCCGTCTTTATGTTTATGTTTGAGAACCTGGTTTTAAGTTTTTTACGGCAGCCTAGTTGATTATTGAGTTATTTCCAAAGTTCACATGGTTTATTTTTGTTTTCCTCAGTTTTGTCATTGATGCATTTCTTTTTAGCAGTTTTGATCATGGAGTTTACATCATTTCTTAGTCTGTTTCTTTCTAGTTTGAGTTCAGTCACGTGGGCTTGGAGTTCACTGCTCGTGCTTTTGGTAAGCTTTGACTGACTTTTACGAAACTCAGAGCATTTTTTGTCTCTGGCTTTCATAGCGGTCAGTATTTCAGTGTGCATCCACGGCTCAGCGCGACTTTTTTACCCTGGTGGTTCTTAGGGGGGCCATGTTGTTTAGTATTGTTGAAAATTTGGTTTTGAAGCCAAGCCATGTTTCTTCAACCAGTGTACCATTGAGCTCATCTGACCAGTCCAGGCCCTCCAGTTCAAGGTTAAAGGCCTCGCTAGAGTAGGTTTTGATGTCTCTAGATGTGACTGTTTTGTGGCAGCCAGCCTTTTGCTTTAGCTTTTTGCGGGTACAGAATATCATATAATGATCACTTAACCCGCATGCTATAACCCCTTTATTGGAGATCTTGGACTTGTCAGAGGTCAGGATGAGGTCAATGGTAGTCTGAGTTGATTCACATACCCTTGTGGGTTGGGTGATTAGCTGGCTGAGGCCGTGTAGATCACAAAACCTACTGAAGGCCTTGAAGACGGGTGCTGCTTTACGTAGCATGTCCGTGTTCCAGTCCCCAATAAGAATTGTTTCTACACCCTCCACCCCAGCTAAACACCCATCAAGTGTGTCATAGAAGCCACTGTGTTCTGGCGGTCTATAGATTGTGCCTACTAGTACTGATTTCGCCCTTTCAAATAAGATTTCAATCCAAACAGTTTCAATCTCGTCATGGTTAAGGTCAGTACGGTTAATGAATTTGGTATCTTTGTGAATATACACACAGACGCCACCTCCATACTGGTTTCTATCCCTCCTGACTATTGAATAGTTCTCGATTTCAATCTCTCCTGTACAGATGAGTCTAGTTTTGTTTCTGTGAAACACAATATGTTAGCCTTACCGTTTAAAAACAAATGTGTTCGTTATTTGGTTTATGTCGTCGAGTTCAAGGTGTTGATTGTCTGTGGTGTCTGGTTGTCCGGGTGGCGGTAGGTGGGGAGGGGGGGATGGGGTCCTATGTCCATTGTTGTTAGCCCCGTTAGCTCCGTTAGCTTCCTGGGTCCTTTGACCATTGATGTTAGCCCTGTTAGCTCGCCGGCTAGCTCGCCGGCCATCGGGCGATGCCTCGCTGTTTTGGTCCCGCGACGTGCTAGCGCCTCGATTGTGAACCCCGGTTCATTCCTTCTCGCTGTGGCCTCTCGTGGGTTCTTTTGTAGAGGTGGTACAGGAGGAATGTTGCCGTTGATCGTGTCGTCAGCCGCCGTCTGTGTAGGTAGCAGTTGTCTTGTTGTGCTAGCGAAGCTAGCCGCCGTTTCCTGGGTCAGCAGACCTAACTGTCGTCTCTGGTTCCGTGTCATTACGGGTCCAGGGTTCTGGTGTATGTCACCCGACATGAACAGATATAATAGAAACATTGATTTCCTATTAAACTTGCCAGTCGGGGGTAATTTCTTGCGTTCCGGATTTGCAGTAAGTACTGTGTGGATAGCCGTGGCTCCGAAGGCTGGATGCTTCCTCTCCGTGCCCGTTAACAAATAGAAGTCACAATGGGTCTGCTCTTTTGCGTTTTCGCTACCCTCCACTTCTGTCTGGAGTTGTTGCTTGAGTGGTGAATTCAGGTACAAGTCCATGATCCACAGGAGGGAAAGTAGAAAATGCGCAAAATACTTTGTTGTTGTTCTGTTGCGTTGGTTACGGGAGCTGGGTAAAATGCGACCACCCATGTTAAAGCCGGAAGTTGCCTATTGCCTTCTCCTCGTCCTGTTCTGCGTTTGGGTCCTCCGCAAACACTAATCCCTAACACGATGACACTAGACCATACTTGTCTAGACCACACACTAGACCATACTTGTCTTTACACCTGTATCACTGTACATACATCTGATTAGCACTATACTCACTCTCAGTAGTACTAATTTGTATATTTTGTACCCAGTTTAATCACCTGCACCTTGTAGATTGCTGTTGCACTTTACTGCTACATTTGCACTCTGGTTAGATGCCAAACCTGTTTTCGTTGTACTGTATAATGACAATCAATTTAAATCTAATCTAATCTAATCTAATGAACATGTATTGGTATCATCACCATGTGGCGTTTCCAGCATTGTGCTCTTCTTCAGACCCAACATGGATGTGTTAATAACATTTATACAACGGCATGCAAATTTCTCGATTCTGATTGGCTGAAACAGTCATTTTACACGTCTTTATTGGCAACAATCCACGCTGCTGGCCCAGGACCCGCCCACAACCGACCCACATCACATCACTCCGCCGGATCACAAGAAGGTGGCCAATAATATTTACAAATGGATATGTTAATGGCGACTAAACGACTAAATATGAAGCGATTCTGTCAAGGGGAATGTGTTAGCCCTTTAAACAATGTTGGATGATGTAATTGATGGGTCTTGAGGCAATCTAGAACAAAAGAAAAATCGCGGTTTGATTGATAGATTAATTGATTGATTTAAATTTCTACTTCCTTCTTGCTACTGACTGCAGCGTTCTCTCTCACTGTCCGACGCTGGCGTACCCACAAACACACACACACACATACACACACACACACACACACACACACACACACACACACACACACACATACACACACACACGCACACACACACTGTGACACACACACACACACACACACACGCACACACACACACACACACTCCTGTCTGCAACAGCGGGGGAGTCAGACTGAGAGAGAAGCAGCGCTGTTTTAAGTGAGCATGGTCTATTGAATTGATTGATTGGTTGATTGCTAATTTTATTACTGTACCCCTGGTTTCCAACTGGTTAAGTTTAGGCTAAAAGAAATAAATAAAAAAATAGGGCGAAGAAAACGTTTTTTTCCTATGCATTCCCTTAACAATTGTGTGTATTGAGCCGTACTGTATTGTACCCATTCTGCATCTGGTAATAAAATTTTCAATCAATCATTCCAATAATACACAGTTGGATGTGTTAGTTGGTTGGATGCACTTCAAGCTGCTTCCACATGAGGCAACTTCTCTCAATCATTCCAATAATACACAGTTGGATGTGTTAGTTTGGTTGGATGCACTTCAAGCTGCTTCCACATGGAGTTGTGGGAACTACCTTTTCTGGCGGATGGTTTTTTCAATAAATCTTCGATTAATGTGTGTTTATTGTATAGAAATAAGGTTGGATGAATCTGGCAGTTGTATAAAAGCTTTACACCACGTGCAGTCGTGATTTGTGACCAATAAACCATGCCTAGGGGGGTCTAACGACCCTCGGCTGCGCCTCGGGCCTAACAACCACCCCTAGGCATGGTTTATTGGTCACAAACCACTCCTGCGTGTGATGTAATGCTTAAGTACATTCTAACATTTTATAAAATAATACATTTATATAAAATGTTTGTGAGCCCCAAAGATTTAAAAGGAGTGTTAATTTCAGACACATAGTAAAGAAAGGCCTACTGCTGATTTGATTGGCCGTCCGGCGTCCACCGTACTGTTGATGATCGAATGCATGCAATGTATGCATTTGATGAGCATTTGCTTTTATGCTTTTAATTTAAACCCCCACTAGTTTTAATTAAAGTCAGTGGTTAATACAGCCATATTGAGTGATTCAATATTTTCACAGTCCATATGACCAGGCACATTGGTTTGGCAATAACAATAATACTACATGTTACAAAGGATCAGATTAAACCGAATATATATATTTATTGATTGATATATATTGCATAGTATTTGTATATCGTTTGATATCCCTTGTATATTCCTTGTACATATACACGGAATATCCCTTTAGCCTACTACAGACCATAATATTTCATTCTCCTATTGGACAGCGGTCCACAGGCGCCAGAGCCATGCCTCCGGAGTCAGGTTCAAAGTCACCGTCAAGACATGTCTGTGCATGCCCGGCCTTGCCCAGGGATACGAGACAGAAATGTCGTTGGCACTAGTTTGTTCACCGTGCATATAAATATGGCGCAGGTGAATACAGAAACGCTTAGTCTAAGAGTTACCCAATAAGTTGAAGCCTCACCCACGATACTCCGTGCGGTGAAGTATGGCCTGTTTGGCCCCAGAATAGAGCATTGAGACCGCGTGCGAATTAATAACTGAATTGTCAGAGTTTGGCGCTATACCGTCGAGTGCGACATATTTCTATTAAGTCAGTAATAGTCTATTTGTGTATAGTGTATCGTGCGGCTAAAGTTCTACAGTGACCAGCATCACCAACGCTTCCTCGTACCAGCTAGAGTTCTTATCCAGGCTGGGCTGCTTTCATGGCGCTTTCACCCGAGGAGACCTAGACGAGAACCGTGTGGACATGTACACTGGATTAATCTACCCGACGACTACATAGCCCTTTGCGGCTGGATTATATTTGTTTTGGTCCTGTGATTTATGGAGCGGAGAATCGCCGACGCCTGCACGTGTTGGATTTACCCTGTGAGGAGCCAAGTCGAGTCCGCGCCTCAGAGAGCCTGAGGCCGGCTAGCTTTCTTCACTGTGGAGCTACAGTCTACGGAGAACAGCTGTATTCGTCTGTGGATCAAGAGGCTATTGCACCGTCTCCTGTACTTGGAGTCTCCTTAGTCATCGTTGACCAGACTCTCTACTACCGACAGATCCTCTACCCCTGCTGGCTTACAACCAGGGGGACCCTTCCAGTATCTCCCGCTATATATTACTAGTGTACCATAGATATAATTCCCTAAGATTCAGGTTGTATAATTACCTCCTGCGTAACCAGAGAATGGACATTCATTGTTGATTTGCCTACGCACATTCCTTTGCCTTACAAGTGCATTCAAAGTATAATAGAGAAGTATTATGTACCTTTTGCTGCAATAAATACTTAAAGACAACTTTGTGTAGAACCGGTTCATTGTGGGAAGTGTTCATTATATTTATATATCATGTACTGTATGGCCAGTAATTAAAGTACATAAAGCGGTAGTGGTTTAATGATACCATACTTATCAATACAGTCAGGGAATTGTACCCCTCAGTTACAATTGGTCCTTCGAGCCGGAGGGTAACTAGTGTAATATTAATATAGTGGTATTAATATTGACATGGCCTATGATGTCAACACTCCACAAAACGGTTCTCCTAAAGTAGATCGCCCGCAGCGTAGACGGCAGACACCTCAGTACTTAGAGGATTACGTTGCCAATATACTACCTAGCCTTCTACAGACGGTAAACGCGGAAAAGGTAGATAGTAAAATTATGTCCGACCCTATCGCCCAGGCTACCCCGCCAATAGAGGCCCTAGTGGGTTCTAACGTAACTGACCAAGCTCACGGTAGGGACCAGGAGGGACCTGACACGACTTTACCCCCCGCCAAGACCGAAGAAGTAGTCCCCGGAGAGCTCCAGGATAAAGACAGCCCTCCAGGGATGGAACTCTACCCGCTACAAGAAGAGGAGAGCACCCCGGAGATGGATCTCCAGGACTCGCCACAGGAGAACAGATCTCCAACGAGTACTGCCAGGAGCGGATCACCTCAACCTTCCCCCAGCGAGGCGGACAAGATGCTGGCACAGGCATTCCTCGCCAGCCTAGCAGCCTCAACAGAGCGCGATCGACTCCAAGCACAGACGCTTAGTGAGCGCGAACATTCTTCCATGGAAAGAGAACGCCTTCAGGCGCAGCAACGGAGCGAGGAAGATCGTATACGTCTAGAGATTAGACGCCTTCAGACGGAAGAGAATATGGTAAGGGACCGGGCCGAAGCCCAGCGCGCCGCCGCCGGTGCCCAAAGAGAGGCAGAGCGCGACCTCGCTCTCACCAAGCGCGAAGCCGAGCGCGACCGATTACAAGCGCAGATAATGGAGCAGCTGATCACCAGGGCAACACCCCCTCCCTCCGCACGGGGTTCCAGGGCCTCGTCAAGACAAGGGTCAAGGGCGCCCTCCCCTACCCGATCGAGCGACCCTGAGCCCGACCACCAGAGAGAGCCTATACCCCCCTCCGAACTCCTTCCCCGACCGGTCCACGCGAGACCCAGCTACAAGGAAGAAACGGTCTACACCGCGGAGAGGCTAAATAGACGACTGCAGGATCTAGAGGACCTGCCAGAGGAAGAGGAAGAGGAGATGGCGCCGCAACGAACGGCTGCCTGTCTGTGCGCTCCGTCAAGACTGTGTTTACTTTTGTTAATATTTATAGTTTTTAGAGTTTTGTTCGTACCAACTGTTGGTGCATTTAATGTATATGACCGTCAGTCACTCATAGACATTGGATTACGGGAAACTTACCAACTGGATTACTCACTGGACCAGCTTTCCGAACCGCATCAATGGCCTGAAGAAATTCTCCGGAGATTAGGACCAGATCCTTTGTTCCTAGATCCCAGGAAAAGAGGACCCAGACGACGAGGAAAGAGGGCTGGGATCCGTAACAGGCTGAGATCCAGACGCCACCGTACACCACTGCCCAGTATATTGCTAGCCAATGTACAATCAATTGACAATAAACTGGATGACATCCGAGCAAGGATTCAATATCAAAGAGACGTTAGGGACTGCAACGTCCTCTGCTTCACCGAAACATGGCTCACACCGGAGGTTCCAGACCACGCGATTCAACCGGCAGATCACTTCTTTATCCATCGCAAGGATCGGCATCAGCAGAGTCTGGTAAACAACGTGGAGGAGGTATTGCCTTCATGTTTAACAAAAATTGGAGCGATCCAACTAACGTGAAGGAATTATCCAACCACTGCTCCCCAGAACTGGAATATATAACCATCAAGTGTCGTCCTTTCTTCCTCCCGAGGGAGTTAACGGCGATCGTCCTGATCGGAGTGTATATTCCACCGCAAGCCAGCAACAAGGTTGCGCTCTCCAGACTCCATGACGAGGTAAATAGAATACAAGTGGCGAATGTTAACGCCGCCATTTTAGTGCTGGGAGATTTCAATAGCGCCAATCTGAGAAAGGTATTGCCTGACTTCTATCAGCATGTGACTTGCAACACCAGAGGCGGTAACATCCTAGATCACTGTTACACGCAATTTAAAGGTGGCTACAAGGCTCATTCTGATAGTGGCTTTGGTAAATCAGATCACGCGTCCATCTTTCTTTCACCAAAGTACAAACAGAGAATTAAAAGTACTCCTGTAGTCTCGCGAGAGGTGCAGAAATGGGATTTGACGTCAGAGGAGACGCTCCGGTCAGTGTTTCAATACACAGACTGGAATGTGTTCCGCGACACAGATAACATTAATGTCTACACGGAAACAGTGCTGGACTATGTTTGTACTAGGGTGAAAGAAACAATCCCCACTACCAAAATGAAAGTTTACCCAAATCAAAAACCCTGGGTAGACAAATCCGTCCGTGAAGCTCTGAGAGAGCGCACCAAAGCATACAACGACGGCCTAGTGGCAGGCAACATGAATGACCACAAGGTGGCGCGATACAACGTAAGGAGGACAGTGTCAGAGGCCAAACGGCGCTACAGGGATAAAATTGAACTCCAGTTTGAACAAGCTGACTCTAGAGCTATGTGGCAGGGGCTCAAAACGATGACAGACTACAAAGGCGCCTCCCTCAAACTGAACAGTGACATCTCCTTAGCAAATGACCTCAATACCTTCTATGCGAGGTTTGATGCTGGTAATAACAACACCAGCTCACAAGCCTCGGCAATGGGGGGGGGGGGGGTCGGCTGCTGATGGAGGCGCAGTGTTCAGGGTAACAGAGCATGAGGTGAGGCGGACCTTTAAAAAAGTGAATATCAGGAAGGCAGCAGGTCCGGACGGCATCCCCGGCCGCGTCCTAAAAGTCTGTGCCGACCAACTGGCCCCAGTATTCACTGACATATTTAACCTGTCCTTAGAACAGGCTGTCATCCCCACCTGCCTGAAGAAGTCCACTATTATCCCTGTACCCAAAAAATCCAAGCCTGCTTGCCTCAACGACTACCGCCCTGTAGCTCTCACCTCCATAGCCATGAAGTGCTTTGAGAAGCTAGTAAAGGGCTACATCTGCTCCTCCCTCCCCATCAACATGGACCCCCTGCAATTTGCATACCGCCCCAACAGGTCCACGGAGGACGCCATAGCCCATGTGCTGCACACAGCAGCATCACACCTGGACAAGAGGCAGGGGAACTATGTGAGAATGCTATTCATCGACTACAGCTCGGCATTCAATACCATAGTCCCCTCCATACTCATAGCCAAGCTCAGGGACCTGGGCTTGGGCTATGACCTCTGCCAGTGGGTCTTGGACTTCCTGACTGGCAGACCCCAGGTGGTGAGAGCAGGCAACTGCACCTCCTCATCCATCACCCTCAACATAGGGGCCCCCCAGGGCTGTGTTCTGAGTCCCCTCCTCTACTCCCTGTACACACACGACTGTGTGGCTCAGCGGAGTAGCAATACAATCATCAAATTTGCTGACGACACAGTGGTGGTGGGCCTGATCTCTGCCAACGACGAGAGGGCCTACCTGGAAGAGGTCAAGGTCCTGGCGGGATGGTGCCAGGAAAACAGCCTCTCCCTGAACGTCAGCAAAACAAAGGAGATGATTGTGGACTTCAGGAGGTCGGGGGTCAAGGACTACAGCCCCCTCAGCATCGACGGGGCACCGGTTGAGAGCGTCAACAGCTTTAAGTACCTCGGAGCCTACATATCCGAGGACTTGACATGGACCACACACATTGACAGTGTTGTGAAGAAGGCACGACAACGCCTCTACTTCCTCAGGCGCCTAAGGAAGTTCCAAGTCAGCCAGAAGATCCTTAAGAACTTCTACTCATGTACAATAGAGAGCATCTTGACCGGCAACATCACCTCCTGGTTTGGGAATAGCACTGCACAAGACCGAAGCAGACTACAAAGAGTGACACGTTCAGCCGAACGCACAATTGGAGGGGGGCTCCCCACCCTCCAGAACATTTACTACAAGCGTTGCAAGGGCAAGGCTAAGAGAATCATTAAAGACTCCAGTCACCCGAACAACTGCCTCTTTGAACTGCTGCGGTCAGGCAAGCGATACCGGAGTCTCAAGGCGAGCACAGAAAGACTCAGAAGAAGCTACTATCCCCAGGCCATCAGGCTGCTAAACGAACAATGAATGAACACTACACAACAACAACCACCAAACGCACATAGCACACACATCCACACGCACACACTCACTTTAAACAAACACACTGTAGCACCCACTCCACACACTTTATAGCACACACCCACTTTAAACAAACACACTGTAGCACCCACTCCCCACACTTTATATTTATGGATGAAGGATTGCACTACAACTCGTACACCTTACTCTAAATTGTACCTAAAATTGTACCTCATCCCATTTCTGCTTTGCACTAGATAGTACTGTACATTAGTACACTGCATAGTATTGTGTATTGTATATTATATGGTAACTCAGAACATTGTACATATGTCTATACCGAACACTGTGACCTCATTTTTCTTCTTCTAAATTCATGCTATATTATGTTATTATGTTATTTGATACTATCTTGTCTAGCACAGTCTCTGGAGCGTAACAGTAAGAAGCATTTTGTATGAAAGTATTCTGTACTTCTGTATGACAACTATTAAAGAACTTGAACTTGAAGGGAGAGGAGGAGAGTCAAGCCCGACAGCAGCACAGTACTCCACAGGACCAGGAGGTCCAGTACAGCCCAGGCTCTACCCCCGCGGCTCTGCGCTACAGACCCCCGACTCAATTCACGGGTGAGCTTGACGCACGACCAGCCCCGAGGAATAGCACCTGGATACGCGGGCCATGGTACCCAGCAGGTACCAGCCCACCAGGAGGCGTAGGAGGAGACTCGCCTAGGAGGCCTCTCTTCCAACGCTCACCGATGTGCCAGCCATCCATGGCATCATACATTGGCACACCGACGTTTCCGGACTTCACCCACGAGAACAGAGCACAGTACACGGAGCTACGAATGTGCTTAGAGACAATGATGTCCGATGTAGCTGATGAACCGTACAAGTATGCTATCCTACTGAAGCACCTCAAGGTGCCCCGAGCGCACAATATAGCGCTGGCCTATGCCACCTCTACTACCCCATACACAGCGGCTCTAGCAGCACTCGACCAAAGATATGGATGCATATGGGACTACGTAATACAAGAGATAAGGCATATTGACCGCCTACCCCCAGCCACAGACAATCGCTCACTAGATTACCTGTCTATCAAGGTACAATCCCTGGTAGGGATGCTGGGGGCGCAAAGAGAAAAGGGTATGCACGAACTGTACGCAAACTCTAATGTCGAGAGGATTTTAGAGAAGCTTCCGCCCGCCCGACAAGAGCGCTTCAGGCGGCAAAGAGACCACTGTGATCCTAACGGTCCCGAGCCATCCCTCCTAGACCTAGCCGACTTCCTGGCGAGAGAAGTCAACAGCCTACGGTTGGATACGTTCATGCGGAGCACCCCAAGCTCCAGAGAGGGACCTAGGAGAGCAAACGATGGCCGAAGATTGGTGACCGTCATGCACCAATCAGAATCAGTACCGAGCAGCAAAAACCACAGTACCCCCTCGATGAAAGAGAAGTGGAAGATGGTGTGCCCGTACTGCGCAAAGGAACACTGGTTGTCACAATGTGACACGTTCAAGAAGATGACCGCCGACGAGGTGAGTCAATGGATAAAGTCCAACCAACGCTGTTACCGATGTGCGCGCAGTCACATGGCAGCCGATTGCCGCTTAAAGAAGAGGTGTAGTCGGTGTGACGGAGCCCACCTAGATGTCCTACACGACAGTAACAGAAGAAAGCCTGCACCCTCAAGCAGCACAAAGGCAAGTGTTATGTACATTGACCCCGCCAGCAGCGGGGGCGCCCGGGTGCTCTTAAAGGTGGTCCGCGTAACACTGAGTTACCAAGATAAGGTCATGGACACTTACGCCGTCCTTGACGACGGGTCAGAGAAGACCCTTCTCCTCGCGTCCGCTGCGGCCCAGCTGGGGCTGCGGGGAAGCGAAAACCAGATGACGATTCGGACAATAAGAAGAGATCTAAAGACGATAAAGGGCGAGAATGTCTCCTTCACTATCGCAGCAAGCGGGCAGCCAGAGAGACGGTATAGGATTACTAATGCTTTCACCAGCCAAGAAATAGGCCTGTCGCAGTACACCTACCCCATCGCCAAGCTGATGGATAAATATGTGCACCTGCGTCAACTACCTATACCGCTCATAGATGGTGCCACCCCGACCCTGCTGATAGGCTCCGACCATGCAGACCTCATCGTCCCGATTGACCGGGTCCACACAGGGCCCAGAGGCTGTCCTGCAGCAGTCGAGACCCGCCTAGGATGGACATTACAAGGCCCCCTCGCTAAGTCTCTTAACCGAACAGCAGCCACTAACTGCCTCCACTCCAGAGTGACAGAAGAAGACACCACCCTCCTACAGCATGTCGAGAGGCTATGGACACTAGAGACAATGCCCTTTAAGAACGAAAAGAAAGACATTCGTTCCAAGGAAGACATTTACGCTATAGCACTCCTCGAGCAGGGGACAAAGAGAGTCAAAGTCAACGGAGTGATGAGATACGCAACTCCACTCCTGAGGCGAGAGGGTATGCCTACCTTCCACGCCCCAAAAGAAGCGACGGAGCGGTATCTATTGAACACAGAGCGGCGCCTAGCCAGAGACCCCGCTCAAGAGACTGTGTACCGCGCTGAGATTAACAAGCTAATCACAGCGGGACACATAAAGAAAATTGACATTAAAGAGGCCGATCAGACAACCGAATCATGGTACGTGCCGCACCACAAAGTCCACCACAACGGCAAGGATCGTATTGTGTTCAACTGCAGCTACCAGATCGGATCACAAAATCTGAATAAAGAGCTCTTGCCCGGCCCAACACTCGGCCCCTCTCTACTAGGCGTGTTACTACGTTTCCGCCAAGACAAGGTGGCCATCAGCGGCGTCATCAAAGGGATGTTCCTGCAGGTGAGACTAGTGGAGGAGGACAAGCCCCTGCTACGGTTCCTATGGAGAGAGAGGATCGGGGATGAGCAACCAGCCATCTATCAATGGGAAGTCCTCCCTTTCGAAACCACATGCAGCCCATGCTGTGCTACATTTGACACGTCGCAGAGGACCCAGCAGCTGATGAAGAGGTCCGACAAAGTGTAGGAAATAGTTTCTACGTGGACAACTGTCTGCAAAGCGTCTCGACGCCAGAAGAAGCCGAGGCCCTTCTACTCAAGCTCCGCGCCTCCCTGATCAAAGGCGGCTTTGATCTCAGGCAGTGGGCCAGCAGCGACCCGCAGGTATTGCGCAGCCTCTCCCCCGAGGACAAGGCAGCAAGCAGCGAGACCTGGATGGCGACCATCCCAGGAGAAGCCCAAGAAATGACATTAGGACTAGTCTGGCGCTTCAAAACAGACTCGCTCCATTATAAACACACACCCCTGACCAAGGAGCAGGGAAGGTCGACTGCACTACCGACCACCAGACGGAGTGTATACAGAACACTCGCCAGACAATATGACCCGTTGGGATGTATTCTACCTTACACCACCAGGGCAAAGATGATTGTAAGAGCGTTATGGGACAAGGACCAGGGCTGGGACGACCCCATACCCGAACACCTTGCATCCACATGGAGAGAGTGGGAGACGGAACTCAGCTCACTCCCAGGTGTCAACATACGCCGCAGCTACTTCCCACCCACAGTGAGGCCGGAGACGTGCCAGATGGACCTGCACGTCTTCAGCGACGCCTCCGAAGTAGCCTACGGTTCGGTGGCCTACTTGCGTGCCCGAGAGGAGGGAGGAGAAATACATACTGCTTTCATCCTGGCTCGCTCAAGAATAGCCCCACGAAAGCAACAATCTATCCCGCGTCTAGAGCTCTGCGCAGCCCTAGCAGGAGCGCAACTCGCCACGTTAATCCAACGTGAACTCACCATTCTGGTGCAAAGAACAATCTTGTGGTCAGACTCCACGACAGTACTCACATGGATCCGGTCTGATTCGTGCAGATACAAGGTCTTCGTGGAAGTCAGAGTCACAGAGATTCAAGATTTAACAGAAGTATCAAGCTGGAGGTATGTGGACACAAAACACAACCCAGCTGACGTCATCACCCGGGGAATGTCCCTGGATGACCTCACCCGTCACAACCTATACAGTGACGGGCCAGAGTTCCTCAAGCTCCCGGAAGAAGAGTGGCCTACACCCACCCCACGGGAAGCGAGTAAAGAGGAGGCCGAAAACAAGAAATCTATGTTCTGTGGATTGAACACACTCGTCTCCACAGACCCCGACATAGACGATTGCCTCACCCTAGAGAGTGCGCAGCTAAAGACATTCCTGTGGCACCACCCAGAGGTTCAGCTCACTACTGACATTACAGCAGCTGACTACGAAGAAGCAGAACTTCTTCTACTACAACGAGCCCAGAGAGACTCGTTCCCCGATGAGCTAGACTGTCTACAGGGAGCAAAGCCCGTCCCATCAGACAGCAGACTGCTCCACCTAGCCCCCGAGAGAGACGCCCATGGTCTCATCAGAGTGGGTGGTCGTCTGCGGAGAGCTCCAGACTTACCGGATGACGTCAAGTACCCGTCTTAAACAGCCGACACAAGGTCACAGAGCTGATCATAAAGAAATACGACGAGGATGTGCATCACGCCGGGGCAGAGAGAGTCTTCGCGGAGATCAGACGTCGTTATTGGATACTGCAAGGGAGAGAAGCAGTGCGGCGCTTCCAGCGAACCTGTCTAGACTGTCGTAAGTGGCGAGCGCAGCCCAGTATACCCCGGATGGCTGACCTACCTCCCTGTCGCCTCCGACTCGGCGACAAGCCTTTTCACTCCACCGGTATGGACTGTTTCGGCCCGCTGTATATAAAGAAAGGAAGAGGAACCGAGAAGCGGTGGGGTATTGTATTCAAATGCATGACCACCCGAGCGATGCATATAGAACTCTTTCCAACCATGAGCACAGACTCATTCCTTATGGCCTTCCGAAGATTCACATCGCGGAAAGGCAAACCGTCTATATTATTGTCTGATCACGGGACAAACTTCAAAGGCGGAGAAAGAGAGCTGAGAGAGAGCTTCCAAGCTATGGGCCCAGAACTTAAGACCCACCTCGCTCCATCCCAGATTGACTTCCAGTTTAATCCCCCGAACGCACCTCACTTCGGTGGAACTTGGGAACGAGAAGTACGTTCAATAAAGACAGCCCTGTACGCCGTGCTTGGGGCCCAGACCGTGGCGGAAGAAGTCCTAATGACAGTCCTCACGGAGATCGAGGGAGTATTGAACTCAAAGCCCCTCGGTTACGTCTCAAGTGATGTAGCAGATGTCGACCCAGTCACCCCCAACACACTCTTGATGGGGCGGCTGGACCCCGCGCTACCACAGACAATGTACAGGCCTGAAGAAGCGAACGGCCGAAGAATGTGGAGGTACAGTCAAGTATTGGCTGACAAGTTTTGGAACAGCTTCCTACTCCACTATCTACCGTCTCTACAGACCCGCCAGAAATGGGTGAAAGAGAGAGACAATTTGACAGAAGGAACAGTCGTCATGATTATCGACCAGTCACTACCCCGAGCTATGTGGCCGGCTGGCCGCGTAAGCAAAGTGATCACCGGTGCCGATGGAAAGGTCCGAGCAGCCGAAGTGCTCGTCCAAGGACGGATCTACACCCGACCCGTGGCGAGGCTAATAGAACTGCCAAGGCTCCCCGATACTATCGATGACGACCATGACCCCATGACTTTGTGAACTGACCGACCCCTCACAACAGACATTGAGTAGTGGACAGTGCGGTTAATCTGTCTCTGCTTAGCTAATTAGGTGGGACTAATTAGGGGGCGGCTGTTACAAAGGATCAGATTAAACCGAATATATATATTTATTGATTGATATATATTGCATAGTATTTGTATATCGTTTGATATCCCTTGTATATTCCTTGTACATATACACGGAATATCCCTTTAGCCTACTACAGACCATAATATTTCATTCTTCTATTGGACAGCGGTCCACAGGCGCCAGAGCCATGCCTCCGGAGTCAGGTTCAAAGTCACCGTCAAGACATGTCTGTGCATGCCCGGCCTTGCCCAGGGATACGAGACAGAAATGTCGTTGGCACTAGTTTGTTCACCGTGCATATAAATATGGCGCAGGTGAATACAGAAGCGCTTAGTCTAAGAGTTACCCAATAAGTTGAAGCCTCACCCACGATACTCCGTGCGGTGAAGTATGGCCTGTTTGGCCCCAGAATAGAGCATTGAGACCGCGTGCGAATTAATAACTGAATTGTCAGAGTTTGGCGCTATACCGTCGAGTGCGACATATTTCTATTAAGTCAGTAATAGTCTATTTGTGTATAGTGTATCGTGCGGCTAAAGTTCTGCAGTGACCAGCATCACCAACGCTTCCTCGTACCAGCTAGAGTTCTTATCCAGGCTGGGCTGCTTTCATGGCGCTTTCACCCGAGGAGACCTAGACGAGAACCGTGTGGACATGTACACTGGATTAATCTACCCGACGACTACATAGCCCTTTGCGGCTGGATTATATTTGTTTTGGTCCTGTGATTTATGGAGCGGAGAATCGCCGACGCCTGCACGTGTTGGATTTACCCTGTGAGGAGCCAAGTCGAGTCCGCGCCTCAGAGAGCCTGAGGCCGGCTAGCTTTCTTCACTGTGGAGCTACAGTCTACGGAGAACAGCTGTATTCGTCTGTGGATCAAGAGGCTATTGCACCGTCTCCTGTACTTGGAGTCTCCTTAGTCATCGTTGACCAGACTCTCTACTACCGACAGATCCTCTACCCCTGCTGGCTTACAACCAGGGGGACCCTTCCAGTATCTCCCGCTATATATTACTAGTGTACCATAGATATAATTCCCTAAGATTCAGGTTGTATAATTACCTCCTGCGTAACCAGAGAATGGACATTCATTGTTGATTTGCCTACGCACATTCCTTTGCCTTACAAGTGCATTCAAAGTATAATAGAGAAGTATTATGTACCTTTTGCTGCAATAAATACTTAAAGACAACTTTGTGTAGAACCGGTTCATTGTGGGAAGTGTTCATTATATTTATATATCATGTACTGTATGGCCAGTAATTAAAGTACATAAAGCGGTAGTGGTTTAATGATACCATACTTATCAATACAGTCAGGGAATTGTACCCCTCAGTTACACTACATAAGCATAAACGTAAACATAAACATTGGTGAGCTGAGCCAACCACCCGGGCATCCCGATAACGTTGTTTACAATTAAACATCAACACCACCACTGTAACTAGCTACTCCTAAATGAACAGTTCAGTAACCATGAACATATAGGGCTTGATGCCCAAACGTTCCCGATATTTCACAATCATTTCACCAACCTGAGATAACAACACCACCGCTGGTGGTGTCCAATACAATTATACTATAAAAAGATAAATTAAACAATATGGCAATGTAATTTAGGCTCCTGGGCCCTCATTCATCAACCCGACTTACGCACAGATTTGTGCTTAACCTGTGCGTACGACCATTTCTAAGCAAAGAGTGGGATTCATCAATTTCAACTTGAACTTGACTCCGTGCTTATGTGTACGCACAGCTCGGAGCACACTTAGCTGACGCCCAGTGGTAGAACATCGTTACTATGGCATAAGCGCTCCTCAGTTCTGCATTAGTTTCAAGGCGGAAATAAGCTTCCGTGCATTAGTGTTCAACTTCTGTATGACCCGTAATTCATTATAGTTCATTATAAAATAGCGACAGTAGTGTAATTATAACGGGCTCACACGCGAACAAGAGGTTGGCCTGCTTGTTTGGCACGGGGGGGCAGACGCAAAACACCAACCTCCAAACGTGATTAAATATTGTTTCAAATAAAAAGCGAATTATTTTGTGTTTCATGTTTCCAAATAAGATTGGTCACGAAATGCTTTCTACTTCAATTTGTTGGTTAGAATAGATGACCTCCGTTGAAACTTCACTGAGACTAACAGTCTATTTGTGAGCTCCCGCTCAGATGTGATAATAATAACAATAATAATAATAGCTTCATTTTATATAGCGCCTTTCAAGAGACCCAAGGTCGCTTTACATAGATAGGGGGGGGGGAATAACAAAGTAACAGACATAGTGGACAGACACACAACATATAAATATGATGATGGAATTCATTCAAGATCCTCTCCACCCTTGGGTCTTTGCCACCGGCACGGTCCATCGTGATATTGGAGATGGATCGAGCAATAGACTGTTACTGTAGCTGTCAAAGCTCCATCACAAATGCAGTTATGTGAATAGAAAGGGATTCCACTCAGTCAATGTTGCGATGCGCATTTGCCTGATACATGTTGTTGCTGCATGCCGGGAGGAAGGCGATGCTGAATGTTTTCAATTCATTAAATAAAACGGATACTTTTTGCAAGGGTTTACTGACTGTCATACAAATAATCAACCAACTACATACTGTAACTTTTCAGTGCACGTTCTTATTTACATTGTGACAACAGCCTTGTGAGTTCCCGCAGTGACCCGCACACAGACATGATGGAATTCAAGTTCAAGTTTGTATTGATCACATATAGGCAGGCTACACATGGCGTATCGCTACATCATTGGCAGTGAGATTCATTGTTCTTGTATATGCTCTCGTATTATTGTTTATATAGGCTACCCAATACTGACATCAAAATAGATTGTATGACTCTAGAAATCATATGCAACAGGTAGAAAATTGACGGAAAATCCGTCGCGATTTGGAATAAAATTGAGGAGAACTTTAATCCCTGGGTATTAATCAAACAAAACGGGAAAAGGCAGTCATATTCCAGCACGGTCTTTATTAGTGTTTGCGCTGCCCAGGCAGCAATGGTTAATAGATATCATATCCGACATCTACGTGTACACGTCTGTCAGCCTGTCACATAACACGCTTCCCTCGGCTTAGTCCATTTTTCCACATTTCATGGGGGTATTCCATTACCGTATATGGTTAATCGGGGCGGTTCTGGTATGCAAATACTTAAAACAGTGCACGAGCTCAAACGTAGGATCAAAGTCATATTTATCAAGACAGGTGTGCGTAGAACCTGCGTACGCACGTGTGGTGAATCCCGTTTTTTTTTTTTGTGCGTGCACTGATTCTAAATTCTGTGCTTACGTGTGGAAATAGAACATTTTCTACGCCACGTTGATGAATGAGGGCCCTGGTCTCTATAACCCGTTAGCTCAAATAGAATCAGACCACACCGGTCTCCGTGGCCCACACATCATTAATCCCAAACAAATATTAGTTTAAGCATGAGCCAACAGTATAGTTCAAAATATTGTAGTAAGATATTTATTTCTATTATGAATCCATTGGTTAAAGTGATTCGAGCATTTTCATGGTCCATATGACCAGGCACATTGGTTTGGGAGTAACAATAATATAAGCATAAACATGAACATAAACGTTGGCCCTTCCTTGAGCCAACCGCTTAGCCGCTCAGCAGATAGCGGATAAGATTCCCCGGCATCAGGAACAAACATTTATACACGCCGAGCACATAAGTGCTCCCCGTCTATACACTATGAACATGATCAAGCTACTCCAACGTTAATTTGATATGTAATTGCGATCCGATGGTGGTATTTCCATCGGCCTGCTGTCTGGTAATGACAAAATGTCCCCTTCACCGAGGAATCCCACCACCACTGATCGACAGTCGGTCAACCGATGACATTTTACAATTTAACATCAATACCATAACTGTAATAAGCTACTCCCAAGTTAACCGTTCAGTAACCTGAACATAGCGTTTGCTGCCCAAATGTTCCCGACATCTCACAAACATTGCGCCAACCTGAGCCAACATCACTGCAAGCTTTTGAAAATTGGCAATTTAAGGCCTCCTGTTTCTATAGCCTGTTATAGAATCAGACCACGCCGGTCCCCATGGCCAGGTATGTTAAGCTACATAACGCTAGCTAAAGAGTGAGAGTGAGCTAGGTGTAACGATCTGGGTTCCCTCTCCCGGGAACCCAGCTGTCAGTCTGGAATGTTTTCACCTGGTGGTTGGTATTTGTATTTTGGTTGTCACGCCCACATTCCTGTGTTGTCACTGATTGGTACTCTCCACGGTTGCTGTCACTGTGTAATCCTCAAAGATGGCAACTTTGTGTTCTCCAAAACGTAGATCTCCTCTCCTGTCTCCTGGAGCGGACTGCTCGGACGATTAGCTTTTTCTTCTGCAATCTTTTTTTTTTTTTTTTTATTATTGCAAAACAGAAATTATTAAAAGTCAGTACTCAACACATAATGCATAATGAAACTAACAGTCAAGGTGGTTAAAATTACATGCAAGTACAGAAACAAGAAAAAAAAAAGTCTATAATAATATTTTACCGTATACAGTGTATATCCAGCGAAATTAACAATTATACAAATGCTTATATAGGACATACCCCTAATACCTATTTTCTAAAACCCTACACACATATGCTCCAGCTCGAACCCCCCCCCTCCCGGACCCCTCCTTGGATAGTACCTCCATTATCCCTCACTCCTAACCAGACACTACCATTATAAGCTAGCTTTTATTCTCTCCACCACTTCTACCCACATTGACATTTTGGATTCGTTGAGACCCAGAATTCTTGCTGTAGATATTTCTTGATATATCACATCGAGATATGTAAGAGACCAAACTTTCCGGCACATTTTTTCCGGTTGAAACCAGCGTGATGCGATCAGTTTTTTAGCTACTGTGATACCCGATAAAACCAATCTCTTTAGCTGTGGATTTACTGCAAACTCAAAAACATCATTCAAAAGCAATACAGAGGGGTGTACTGGTATATTCCAAGATACGAGTTTTGATAATTGATGGGTCACATCTTTCCAGAATGCCTTAACTGGTGGGCAGTCCCAATACATGTGCATAAATGTCCCTTCGTCTCCATTTGTACATTGGGAGCATTTTGAGTCTTGTTTCAGGCCCATTCTGTTCAGTCTTATAGGAGTCAAGTATGTCCTGTGAATATAGTTAAGATTGATTTGTTGATGGTCCGGGTTCCTTGATGTAAGACGGACATTTGCCCATGCTTCTTGCCAATCAAAGTCACTTTCCAGGTCTGGAATATCCCTCCTCCAGACAGTGTCTAGTTGAAAGGTTTCATACGAGGACGTTAGTAATTGATAATAAAAACCTGATACAAAACCTCCCAATGTTTCTCTTTCATAGAAGAATTTGTGGTATCTGTGGTGTTCAACTGGTATGTGTAATGGAACACCGTGAGACCTCAAACATAGGCGTAACTGTATGTAAAAAAGCCATGTGGACTCGGTGAGGTTAAACTTTGTGCATATTTCTCCATAACTACAGAAGCCCTGGTTATTAAAAATATCCCCTAATGAGTGTATGCCTTGCTCTTCCCATATAGGGAATCTTATAGAACGTTTTTCTATTAAGAGTGCATTGTTATTGAATATGGGAGTGTGATTATGCCATTTTTGAGGGTTAGGATATTTTTTTTGTGTTTCCCGCCATGTTCGGATTGCATGGGTAATTATGGGGCCAAATTTCCGCTCACAGTGCTTGATTGGAAGTTTAGTGTGTGCTATGTCCTTCAGTCTCTGTGGGGCTACTATGTTTTTCTTCCAATTCTCTCCAAGATACCAAAGCCTGGGGATCAAACCATATTGTCAATGGTCTTAATGTGTAAGCCTTAAAATATTGCAAAAAATCTGGAACTGCCATGCCACCGTCTGCTTTATTTCTCTGTGCGGTGGATCTTTTTATGCGAGGTGGTTTGTTATTCCAGATAAATTTGTATGTGGAGGAGTGTAATCTTTTCCAGTAGCCCTCTGGAGGGGGTAACGGTAGCATTGAGCTGATGAAGTTGATTCTTGGTAATACATCCATCTTAACTATTGATACCCTTGCCTGTACTGAGTTTTTAAGTTTTGCCCACCTGTCCAGGTCGTCTTTGATTTTGTTTTGTATTTTTGTGTAATTGTGCTTCACCGTTTGTCTTATGGTGGGAAATATTTCCACACCCAAGCATCTAAAATGTTTTACCATGGGTATCGCACCTGGGAGGGTTGTGTCTTTTTTTGCATGGATGTTAAGTGGAAGGAAAGCCGACTTCGGCCAATTTATTTTAAATCCCGATAAATCACCAAAGTTCTCTATCAACTTGAGTAGATGAGGCAATGTGGTGTTGGGGCTTTGCATGAACAATATTACGTTGTCCGCATATAAACTAATTTTATGTTGTGTGCCCTTGATTACGATTGGTTCTATGTATTGGGATTGTCTTATATATTGTGCTAAAGGCTCTAATGATAGATCGAATAGTCCGGGACTAAGAGGGCAACCCTGTCTGGCTGAGCGTGATACCGGAAAGATTTCGGAGATGAATGTGCCTGTTGTAATCATGGCCGATGGGTCCTTGTATAATACTTTAATCATATCAATGAATCCTTTTCCTAATACTGCCCATAGAAACGACCATTCCAGCCTGTCAAATGCTTTCATAGCATCCAGGGATAGCATCGCCTTAGGTGTGGTGTCCTCTTTGTCTGCATCTAGTACGTGCAGTATTCGTCTTATGTTATCATTGATCAGGCGACCTCTTATGAAGCCAGTTTGGTCCGGATGAACTAAAGATGTCATATGCTTTTTGCATTCTTCTGCAATCTATGGAGTTTCACAATAAAGGGTCTTGGTCTTTGATCCTTACCGGGCCTCGCTTGGTTAGCTTTATGGGCTACATCACATTCCGGTGGTTTAGGAAGAACATCTTTGCCCAGAATTTCCTGCAGTAAGCCGGGTATGAAGTCTGAAGTCTGAACGGTTCCCTTCAGAGCCCTCAGGGATTCCAACGATTCTTATATTGAGGCATCTCTCCCGGGATTGTTTAATTCTGGCCTGCATTCTGGTCGACTCCGTCTGTTTGTCGAGCAGGGTCCCCTCCAGGCGCTTCAGCCGCTTGCCCAGTGAGCGAGGCGATCTCATTAAGGTTAGCCAAGGATCTTGTATGCAGTGTCCCCACCTCTTCCATCACCGGTTCAATTGCCGTTCTTATCTCCTCCGTCACCGACTGACGATATGCGTAGAATAATAATAATAATAATAATTCATTTAATTTATATAGCGCTTCTCAATGACCCGAAGTCGCTGACAATAGTCGGGAGCAAAGTAAAAACAAAGAAACAAAAACAAAGGACTGAGGGAGGGAGTTCCAGAGTCGGGGTGCAGTGCGAGAGAAGGCCCGATCACCAAAGTTTTTGAGTTTGGATGTCGGGACAGTGAGGGAGGCAGTGGAGGAGGACCGGAGGGAACGGGTGGGGCGGTAGGGAAGAAGGAGATCAGTCAGGTAGGGGGGGGCCAGGCTGTGGAGGGATTTGAAGGTGAGGAGTAGTGTTTTAAAGTTTATGCTGTGTTTGATCGGGAGCCAGTGGAGAGAGTGGAGGACAGGAGTGATGTGTTCACGGGACCGGGTGTTAGTGAGTAGGCGGGCGGCTGAGTTTTGGACCATTTGCAGTTTATGGAGGCAGCGGGAGGTGATGCCAGTGAGGAGGGAGTTGCAATAGTCCAGGCGGGAGGAGATGAAGGCGTGTATGAGGGATTCAGCAGCAGGGGGGGAGAGGCAGTGACTGATTTTAGCAATGTTGCGGAGGTGAAAGTATGATATTTTTACGATGGAGCGGACGTGGGGGTCAAATGAGAGGGTGGGGTCGAGGAGGACACCAAGGTTTCGGACTAGGGGAGAGGGGGTGATGGTGGAGTCATTGATGGTGAGTGTGATGGGTCCGGATCTGGTGAGGGTGGTTTTGGTGCCAATAATGAGAAGTTCCATCTTGTCACTGTTCAATTTGAGAAAGTTGTGAGTCATCCAGGTTTGGAGTTCGGTAATGCAGGATTCGATGTGACTGAGGGGTGGGCTGTGGGGGGATTGTGTAATGATGTAGATTTGGGTGTCATCAGCGTAGCAGTAGAAGTTGAGGTGGTATTTACGGATGATGTGACCAAGGGGGAGAATGTAGCAGATGAAGAGCAGGGGGCCAAGGACTGAGCCTTGGGGGACCCCCTGTGTGACTGGGGAGGGGGAAGAGGTGTGGCCGGAGAGGGAGATGAATTGGTGTATGTCTGTGAGGTAGGAGGAGAACCAGTCAAGTGCTGTGCCCTCAACACCCAGTTGGTGCAGCCTCTGGAGGAGGATGGAGTGACACACTGTGTCAAAGGCTGCACTGAGATCGAGTAGGATCAGGATGTTGAGGGCACCGGAATCAGCAGAGATGAGGAGGTCGTTGATGACTTTAACCAGTGCAGTTTCGGTGCTGTGAGCAGGACGGAAGCCAGACTGAAGGGGTTCGTAGAGGGTGTTGGACTGGAGATGGGAGTGGAGTTGGGAAGCAGCAATGCGTTCGAGTGTTTTGGAGAAAAAAGGAAGATTGGATATGGGGCGGTAGTTGGAGAGGTTGGATGGGTCGAGAGTGGGTTTTTTGAGGACAGGGGTGACAGCGGCGAGTTTATAGGGGGAGGGGACGTGGCCTAGGGATAGTGACTGGTTGAAAAGGGCAGTGAGGTGGGGGATGAGAGCAGGGAGGCAGGCTTTGGTGAGAGTAGTGGGGAGGGGGTCAAGGGAGCAGGTAGTGGTCTTGGAGGTGGTCATGAGGTCCATGATGAAGGAGGAGTCGACTGGGGTGAAGGCAGTAAAAGGGGTGGGAGGGATGGAGTCAGGTGGGGGGGAAATGATAGTGGGGGGGGGCGAGGGTGGGGGAGTTGGCGATGCGGGCAGTCAGTGAGCTGTTGATTTGAGATATTTTGTTATTGAAGGAGAGGAGAAACGAGTTGCAGAGGTCAGGGAAGGAGAGTGAGTTATTGTCCGGGGGTTGTAGGAGTTTCTTGACAGTGGAGAAGAGGGTCCGGGGGTTGCGGTTGCTGCTGTTGATGATGGTGGAGTAGTGGGCAGATTTGGCAGCTTGAAGTGCATCACGGTAGGAGGAGACGTGCTGTTTGTGGAGGTCTGTGTGGATGGTGAGGTGTTTTTTTTTATAGAGGCGTTCAAGTTGACGGCCCGTCTGCTTCATAGAGCGGAGTTCCGGAGTGTACCAGGGGGAGGAGGTGGTGAATGAGACAGTGATGGTTTTCAGGGGTGCCAGTGAGTCAAGGGAGTCAGAGAGAGTAGAGTTGAGGAGGAGAGCAAGGAGGAGGGCAAGGAGGAGTGTTTAACTAATTGTCTTTCTGTTGCTGCTGCCGATGCTGATATACGTTTACTAATGGCTGCAAGGCTAGCTTCACTTAGCTCAGTCCCTGCTGTGCTAGCTGTGGTACATGAGACACAAGGAGCTAATTGGTGTCTTATCGGCTGCCGGCGTCGCCACGCCTCGTCCCGCAGCTTGCTCGCCATATCCACACAAAAATTTGAAATAGTCAACCTGTCGATGTACTTAATACAAACCAAATACAAACCAAAAATAAGACTATGGGGGTAAAAGGTGTGTTTTTGAACGTTTGTGGAGAGCTGCTGTGAAACACGACCTCACTCCATCACGCCTGACTCCACCCATCTTATCTTACACTTTTCAAAATATTTCTTAGTTGACGTGCTCAAGAAGACTTGTACAGCCCATGGGGGCATTACCTTGTGATTTCGGGCTTTACAAATAAATGTGATTTGATTTGATATTGTGTTTTTTTGTCTTTGTTCTTTCTTTTAGTTGTTTTCATAGTGTTTGCATTTTATGGTTACAGGTGGGATCACCTGCACAATCTGTATTCATGTTGTGGTGTCTCTTTCATGCACGTTGTTTTCCTATTCCAATTTATTGTAATCTATCTTTCCATTGCAACATACTGTATAATATTCAAACCATCCTCTTCCTCTTCCTCCTACATATGTGTCTATTTTCCCTTGCCTTCCTCTTCTTCCTCTTCCTTCATTTCCTGTTTAAGGCAGTGTTTGCAGTCAATGCACTTTCCCCATATGGTAGGAAGGATGAGAGAGAGACAGAGTAGGAGAGAAACAGGAGAGAAGGTTCTTTATTAAGACGGAAGGAAGGATGAGAGAGAGACAGAGTAGGAGAGAAACAGGAGAGAAAGTTCTTTATTAAGACGGAAGGAAGGATGAGAGAGAGACAGAGTAGGAGAGAAACAGGAGAGAAGGTTCTTTATTAAGACGGAAGGAAGGATGAGAGAGAGACAGAGTAGGGGGAGAAACAGGAGAGAAGGTTCTTTATTAAGACGGAAGGAAGGCTGAGAGGGAGACAGAGTAGGAGAGAAACAGGAGAGAAGGTTCTTTATTAAGATGGTAGGAAGGCTGAGAGGGAGACAGAGTAGGAGAGAAACAGGAGCGAAGGTTCTTTATTAAGATGGTAGGAAGGCTGAGAGGGAGACAGAGTAGGAGAGAAACAGGAGAGAAGGTTCTTTATTAAGATGGTAGGAAGGCTGAGAGGGAGACAGAGTAGGAGAGAAACAGGAGAGAAGGTTCTTTATTAAGATGGTAGGAAGGCTGAGAGGGAGACAGAGTAGGAGAGAAACAGGAGAGAAGGTTCTTTATTAAGATGGTAGGAAGGCTAAGTCAAGTCAAGTCAAGAGTTTTAATTGTCACGGCATACAGGTATACAATGAAATGCGGCTGGTCTTGCCCGCGACGATGTGCAATACAGTGGTACAACATATAATAGAATCCAATAAAATACAGTGGTACAACATATTAATAGAATCCAATAAAACAGTGCAATAAACAGGTACATGGTGTGCCATCTCTGTATCTGTACATTAGTATTTACAGAGCATATAGGACAGGGAGGGGCAACTGGCGGCCCGCGGGCCGCATGCGGCCCTCACCGACGTTCCATGCGGCCCCAGGCCAAAAAAAAAAAAAAAAAAAAGTATAATATTTTTTTATTTTTTTTATTTTTTATTTTTTTTTGTATTGTATTCGACTAAGAAGAGTTGGCAGTCAACTATGGCTCCTTTCGATCGATTAGTCGACTATTTGACTAATAGGGGTCAGCCCTAGTGTGCACATATTCAACGCTGTTGAAAGTGCCGTGCAGCAATATGGGGGTTTTGATAAACTGTCGGCTGTTGTTACCGATGGATTCGCCGGGCTTCTAAGGCAGAGTGGCGTTGAGTGTCCAATACTGCACTGCATTATACATCAGGTAAGTTCGCTAACATAATTTCCATCTATTGTGCGTCACTATAATGACCAATGCGAGTCGAGTGTAGTCAAATTATATGCGAGAGTCGTTAAATCGTTTTTCTTTTTTTTTTAATCTGATATAGGAGGCTCTCTGTGCCAAGAAGCTTGAATACAGCCATGTTATGGATTTGGTTACCAAGGTTACCAATCTAATTCGTGGAGGCAACAGGTCACTAAACCATAGAAAGTTTGTCTCCTTTTTGGAAGAGATGGACACTGATTATGGCGACTTGCAGCTACACACAGAAATCCGATGGCTGAGCCGTCGGAAAGTACAGGAGCGACATTGAAACACTGCAAATGCAATTCAATGATCGGTTTGAAGATTTCAACGGCATGCAGTCACGGATAGCGCTGTTTGCCGGCCCCCTCACCGCTACGGTGTCAGAGCAGCCCCCACCGTTGCAGCTTGAACTGTGCGAGCTACAGTCAGATCCTTTTTTTCAAGCAAAGAGAAATGAGAGGGGAATTTCGTTTTGGAAACTGCTACCTGAGCCCCGCTTCCCACTCCTCAGGGACTTTGCCCTCTCTATGGCCAGTATGTTTGGGAGCACATACATACGTGAGAGCAATTTCTCAAACATGAAGCACATCAAGTCAAAGGAGAGAAACAGGCTGTCGGATGAAACATTATTTCATCTGATACAGATTGCATGCACAAACATTGAAGTTGACATTCCTGCTATTGTGCGCCAAATGGAGAGACCACAAGTGTCTCATTAAAGACAGGGGGGGAGGAGATGATGAAGAGGTGTAGAGGGGGGGAAGGAGATGATGAAGAGGTGTAGAGAGGGGGGGGAGAGATGATGAAGAGGTGTAGAGAGGGGGGGGAGATGATGGAGAGGTGTAGAGAGGGGACCATTATTATTATTATTATAACCATTATTGACCCACTGTGGGGCGAGGGTGAATGTCATGCCAGTTTGATAAAGGGTTAATGGGAGGCATGTAGTATTGCACTTTACTTTACTTGCACTTTACTTGTTTACTTTTGTAGTGTTCAGATAACACTAATAACACAAACACAAAGCAGCATTCCTGCTGCATTTCACTACAACAGTAAATCAAAAGTGCAATAATAAATGATTTTGTTAAATGTATAAACTTGTATCCTGCTACTAAACAAAACATTCCTGAGTGCTTCATATCCATAACATGCATTTCAGTGTTATAATGTTTTGTTTAGTAGCAGGATAAAAGTTTATACATTTAACAAAATCATTTATTATTGCACTTTTGATTTACTGTTGTAGTGAAATGCAGCAGGAATGCTGCTTTGTGTTTGTTGAGCAGTGGGCTTTAAGTTCATACATTTATTTTATTAGAAGCCTTAATTATAATTGATCATTTTTGTATATATTTGGGGTTACAGCAATACTTTTAAATTCAGCTGTTTATAAATTCATAAAGTTGAAATTGCATTACTAAATGCATTTGAAATGGAATAAAAACAAAGTTACAACACATTATAATTGTTTATATACCTTATTTATCACATCTGTGACTATTATGGGCTATTTGAGTGATGGGGTACTACTGGCGGGACTGCCGATAAACAATGCGGCCCCCCAGATTGATTGTGGACATTTTGTGGCCCTCACCATATACAAAGTTGCCCACCCCTGATATAGGACATGCTAGGTAGCTTTAGTAGTGCAATACACTGTTCCTGATGCTATACTACTTTAAGTGGCCTTTCCTCTGGCCATAAGTGTGCGTGTGTGCGGCATGAGTGTTAAAGTGGCTGCTAGTGTGTGAGCGTTTTCAGCGTGCGTGTCGTGTATGTGCTTGTGTGTGGATAGTTCAGTTTCTGTGTCTCTCAATGTTCATTGTTCAAGGCTCTGATGGCCTGGGGGAAGAAGCTTAGCCTAAGCCTCTCCGTCCTAGTAGCTGGAGTTCGCAGGCGTCTGCCTGACCTCAGCAGCTGGAACAGGCTGTTATTGGGGTGGTGGGGGTCTTTCATTATCCTGCAGGCTCTGGATTTGCACCTCTTGTTGTATAGAGCCTGCAGGGGAGGTAGCGCAATACCCGTGGTACGCTCGGCTGAGCGCACCACTCTCTGTAGGGCCTTCTTGTCCTGTGCCGTGCTGTTCCCATACCAGGCAGTGATGTTTCCGGTCAAGATGCTCTCTACAGCTCCTGAGTAGAAGGACTGGAGTATCTTCCCCGATACTCTGAACTTCCTTAACTGTCTCAGGTGGTAGAGGCGCTGCTTCGCTTTCTTTACTACTGTGTCTATGTGTGTTGACCATGTCAGGTCCTCTGAGATGTGGACCCCCAGGTACTTGAAGCTGCTCACCCTGTCCACGGTAGCCCCGTTAATCGTCAGTGGTGTGTGTGTCTCCTGCTGTCCTCTCCTATAATCCACGATCAGCTCCTTGGTTTTACCAATGTTCAGGAGCAGGCTGTTGTCCTGGCACCAACGTTCCAGTACCTCAACCTCCTCTCGGTAGGCCTTCTCGTCGTTGTCCGAGATCAGCCCCACCACCACTGTGTCGTCGGCGAACTTCACAATGGAGTTGGAGCTGAACTTGGCCGCACAGTCGTGTGTGTAGAGTGAGTACAGCAGGGGGCTTAGAACACAGCCCTGGGGGGACCCGATGCTCAGGGTGATGGTGTTGGAGGTCTGACCCCCCACCCTGACCGCCTGGGGTCTTTCACTCAGAAAGTCCAGTACCCAGGCGCTCAGGGCGGAGCTCAGGCCTAGCTCGATCAGCTTGTCCACCAGTCTGGTGGGGACTATGGTGTTGAACGCTGAGCTGTAGTCAATGAACAACAGTCTCACATAGCCCCCCTTCTGACGGTCAAGGTGGGAGAGAGTGCTGTGCAGTACCTGGGAGACCGCGTCATCAGTGGACCTGTTTGTCCTGTATGCAAATTGCATAGGGTCCATATCACTGGGGAGAGAGGCACAAATGTGGTCCTTGACCAGCCTCTCGAAACATTTCATGACCACAGAGGTGAGTGCCACCGGTCTGTAATCATTTGGACATGTTGGGGAGGGTTTCTTCGGTACAGGGATGATGGTAGACATCTTGAAGCAGGCAGGGACTACTGACTCCGCCAGGGATTGATTAAATATGGCGGTGAACACCGGGGCAAGCTGGTTTGCACAGGACTTAAGTATGCGTCCTGTTATACCATCTGGGCCTGCAGCCTTCCTGGTGTTCACCTGCATAAATGCTCTTCTCACACTGTGTTCCGACAACGAGAGAGCGCCCCCGCCCCCCCGCGGTTGCCCCCCCCCCTCCACAACAGCCGGTGCGCCAGTGACGTCACTAGCCAGAGGGCTAGCGGCGACACTGTCTACACCGAACCGAGCGTAGAAGGAGTTGAGTTTGTCCGCTAGAGAGGCGTCGTCGCTCCCCATTGAGGGGGCGCTGACTTTGTAGTCAGTTATTGTCTTCAGTCCCCTCCACAAGCCTCTTGTGTCGTTTTGTGCCATTTGTGTCTCCAGTTTCTCAGCATATGTCCTCTTAGCAAGTTTAACAGCCTTGCGCAGAGTGTAGACTGAAGCCTTGTACTCTTCCATATTTCCTGACTCTCTGCCCAGGTTATAAGCCGTGGTGCGTGAGTTTAGGGCTGTTCTTATAGTGCTGTCCACCCAAGGTTTCTGGTTTGGGAAAACCTGCGCCTTCTTTGTGAGGACAATGCCGTCTACCACTGTTGCTATGTAACAAACAACGGTATCAGCGTACTCGCTGACGTCACTGGCGCTTCCTTTAAACATGTCCCAGTCTGTATCCGCGAACGCGTCACAGAGCTCGGTCTCTGATTCGTCAGACCACTTTTTTGTCTCACGTGACACGACGACGTCACGCGATCTTTGTTTGTATGCTGGGATTAAAAAAATGGAGTCGTGATCGCTCGCGCTTGTAGAGCCCATCAGTGGCGGAGCCGCTACAGCCTTGTAGGCAGCTCTGAACGGGGTGTAGCAGTGGTCGAGTGTGTTCCCCCCTCTTGTGGAGCAGGCGATGTGCTGAAAAAAGGTCGGCATCACTTTTTTCAGGTTTGCCTGATTGAAGTCACCAGTCACTATCGTCGCGGCTTCCGGGTGCTTGATCTGCTGTTTGTTGATGTAGTCGTGTAATTCCCCCAGCGCTTTGCCAGTATTTGCCTGTGGGTGAATATACACGACGGATAAAATGACCGCGGTAAACTCACGGGGTAGGTGATACGGGCGACACAGGATCTGGAGATGTTCCATATCTGGGGAGCATGAACTTGAGAGGACATGTACTTCCTTGGGATTAACCCAGAGATTGTTCGTGAGGATGCAGACCCCACCTCCGATGCTCTTCCCAGAAGCTGCCGTGCGATCTGCTCTCAGGACGGTGAAATTGTCCGATGGAGAGACGCTGTTGTCCGGCGTCGCTGGCTTGAGCCATGTCTCAGTGAAACACATGACGTTAACGTCTCTCATCTCCCGTTGGAATCGGACCCTCGCTCTCAAGTCGTCCATCCTTCCCTCCAACGAACGTGCATTCGCCAGAAAGATGGATGGAATTGCTGGACGGTAAGCAGATCTTTTTAATCTAAGTCTGATACCGCCTCGTCTACCTCTATGCTTCTTTCTGCCGTTTCCTTTGTTGTCGTTCTCCCGCTTGATTTCTGTTAGCCATTCTGGGCATAAAGTGTCTCCCAACTCCTCTTTGAGTCCGGAGTTTAGGTCCATAAGTGTCTGGCGGTCGTATGACATACCCGCCAGTGATGTTTTAATAAAAAAAGTCGAAAAAACAAACATAATAGCTAAAAATGTGCACAATCGTCGCGGAGCTAAACCAAAGGCGACTGACCGGGGTCGCGCCATAGTACATAGGCTGAGAGGGAGACAGAGTAGGAGTGAAACAGGAGAGAAGGTTCTTTATTAAGATGGTAGGAAGGCTGAGAGGGAGACAGAGTAGGAGAGAAACAGGAGAGAATGTTCTTTATTAAGACGGTAGGAAGGCTGAGAGGGAGACAGAGTAGGAGAGAAACAGGAGAGAAGGTTCTTTATTAAGACGGAAGGAGGGATGAGAGAGAGACAGAGTAGGGGGAGAAACAGGAGAGAAGGTTCTTTATTAAGACGGAAGGAAGGCTGAGAGGGAGACAGAGTAGGAGAGAAACAGGAGCGAAGGTTCTTTATTAAGATGGTAGGAAGGCTGAGAGGGAGACAGAGTAGGAGAGAAACAGGAGAGAAGGTTCTTTATTAAGATGGTAGGAAGGCTGAGAGGGAGACAGAGTAGGAGAGAAACAGGAGAGAAGGTTCTTTATTAAGATGGTAGGAAGGCTGAGAGGGAGACAGAGTAGGAGAGAAACAGGAGAGAAGGTTCTTTATTAAGATGGTAGGAAGGCTGAGAGGGAGACAGAGTAGGAGAGAAACAGGAGAGAAGGTTCTTTATTAAGACGGTAGGAAGGCTGAGAGGGAGACAGAGTAAGAGAGAAACAGGAGAGAAGGTTCTTTATTAAGACGGTAGGAAGGCTGAGAGGGAGACAGAGTAGGAGAGAAACAGGAGAGAAGGTTCTTTATTAAGATGGTAGGAAGGCTGAGAGGGAGACAGAGTAGGAGAGAAACAGGAGAGAAGGTTCTTTATTAAGATGGTAGGAAGGCTGAGAGGGAGACAGAGTAGGAGAGAAACAGGAGAGAATGTTCTGGTGGGATTTGATCTCAGGACAGCAGGGACCAGAGGCAGTGGTCTCAACCACAGGCCCCACAACTACAGTATGTGCCTCCTTCTCCTCCTCCTCTTCCTCCATCTCCTCCTGTCTTTTCCTCCGCATCCTTCTCCTTCTCTTTCTCCTCTTATTCCTCCTTCTCTTTCCCATCCTCCCCCTCTTCCTCCTCCTTCTCTTCTACCTCTTCCTCTTTCTCTTCTTATTCATCCTCCTCTTTCCATCCCAGTGTTTCCTCTCCATCTTCTCCCTTTGCCTTTCCCTCCCTCTCTACCAGCTGAAGATGAGACCAGGCCTCCTCCTTCTCTTTCTCCACACACTGGCTTCCTCTCGCAGACAATGGCGGGGCAGTAGAGGTGTGTGTGTGTGTGTGTGTGTGTGTGTGTGTGTGTGTGTGTGTGTGTGTGTGTGTGTGTGTGTGTGTGTGTGTGTGTGTGTGTGTGTGTGTGTGTGTGTGTGTGTGTGTGTGTGTGTGTGTGTGTGTGTGTGTGTGTGTGTGTGTGTGTGTGTGTGTGTGTGTGTGTGTGTGTGTGTGTGTGTGTGTGTGTGTGTGTGTGTGTGTGTGTGTGTGTGTGTGTGTGTGTGTGTGTGTGTGTGTGTGTGTGTGTGTGCGTGTGTGTGTGTCTACATGTAGATTTATAGTACAGGAAACAGTGGCTGGTGTCAGTGTGAAACAATAGAGGATTCACTCTGCTCTGCAGCTGTCCTTATGGCACACACACACACACACACGCACGGCGCGCGCACACACACACACACACACACACACACACACACACACACACACACACACACACACACACACACACACACACACACACACACCCACACACACACACACGTGTGCACTTGTACCCTCTGAAAACTCCTGTTTTCCTACCGTGAGGAACTCCCTTCCTGCATGATACAGACAGAAAACACTGTGTAAAGAGACTTGTGCACACACACACACACACACACACACACACACACACACACACAGACACACACACACACACACACACACGCATGCATGCGTACAGACACGTGCCATGGGGCCATAGGTCATCAGTTCACTGACATGGCTTCAACAGTGAAAACCCTCTGTAATAAAGAGGGGTCAACAGAAATATTTGGGAAAGTGAACAAACAATAGCGATCATTTGTCAAAAAATAAACAAAACAAAGAAAACTTTTTAATCAGAATCGTATTAGAGACCCTACATATATTCACAAAACACGATTCATATTTATTCTAATGTTTATAACGCTAATGAACAAACACTTGATTAGGCGAAGCAGCAGCAGCAGCTTTAAATGCTGCCACCAAGACTACTGCAGGGGGTCAGCACAGAGACAATGGATCAGGAGGTCGTCTGGTAATCCGGAGGTTCCCGGTTCGATTCCCGCTCCTCCCGGGCAGTCTCCTTGAGCAAGACACTTAACCCCTAACTGCTCCCAATGAACAGGTTGGTACCTTGAATGGTTGCCTCTGCCGTCGTTGTGTGAATGTGTGAGTGAATGGGTAAAATGTGAGGAACAAATTGTAAAGCACTATATAAATGTAGCCATTTACCATTTATACTACAGACAGTTGGCCACTTCCTCCATCCCAGCAGAGCATTTTCACATATAAAACAACATTAAAACAAACACAAATAAAAACATGATAGTGAGAGCGCACAAATACTATACATTTCTATGAAAACACACAATATTAAAAACACGATCACTCCATGGTAAGAAGGTTCATTAAAATTATGAATTCCAATGAGGGACTCTTCAAATCAAAAGACAGAAAACATATGTGTACAGTATGTGCCATAATATGCTGTCCTTCATTCATTGGGGGGAACTACTATTTATGACCGACGCGACTATAGCATGTCGCGGACATGTGTGCTCCAATGAGCACCTATTCTAATTTGAATATGATTTGTAAGATATAATTATATGATATATATATACAGTATATACGATAGATTAAGTATAGCATGACGATATATTAAGTATAGCATGACGATAGATTAAGCATGACGATAGATTAAGTATAGCATGACGATATATTAAGTATAGCATGACCATAGATTAAGTATAGCATGACGATAGATTAAGTATAGCATGACGATAGATTAAGTATAGCATGACGATAGATTAAGTATAGCATGACAATAGATTAAGTATAGCATGACAATAGATTAAGTATAGCATGATGATAGATTAAGTATAGTATGATTAAGTAAGTATAGCATACTTACCATTTCAGAATGAAACCCTTCCTAAATCAAACCCAACAACAGAAAGATGAGAAGCAATAGGGAGGTGATGCAAGGTGTATCATTCATATCCCAATTTTATTTGAAAGCAACGCAGAAGTTTGGAGCAACACTGGAACCTATTGTTCTTTTTAGACCAAGTTGACTGGTAGCATAGAATGACTTAAAGTAGGACTTAAACACATGTATTTAAAGGTGAGAATGGGATGTTACAGTGTGTGTGTGTGTGTGTGTGTGTGTGTGTGTGTGTGTGTGTGTGTGTGTGTGTGTGTGTGTGTGTGTGTGTGTGTGTGTGTGTGTGTGTGTGTGTGTGTGTGTGTGTGTGTGTGTGTGTGTGTGTGTGTGTGTGTGTGTGTGTGTGTGTGTGTGTGTGTGGTGCGTGCGTGCATGCGTGCGTGCGTACGTATGCACGCTTGCGTGTGTGTGCGAATATGAGTGGTTGCGGTCTGAATGGCGAGACGGTGGAGAGATGAACAAATGAAGATAATCAGTGGATTGTATCATCATTCTACAGTACACTCGCAATCAGTGGCATAATTGCACGTATGAGAGTGAGTGTGTGTGACACCGTGAGAATGTGCATGTGTCAAATACCCTCGCTATATATATATAAATCAGTAATCCATAACGTCCTTTTCTTCCTCTCGCCTGTATCTTCATTCATCTTCTCATATGCGACACAGTAGCTACAGCTTGATATTAGGATGTAATAACAGACCCACTTGTACCAAAGGCCAATTGTAGCCTTCGGTGTCATTCTAGTGATGCCCTATTGCCTACCCTCAAACACGGTGGCTATATAATTTCCCTCAGACAATAGCCCTGAGTGGCAGCATTTATAACAAGCATATTTTGGATTCACCCGTTCCCCCCTTTTATTCTGTTGCAATTGTCGAAGGCCCACTTGAGGTCCTGAAAAAAAACAACGTCCCATAAGCCCCCCCTCCCCACCCCACCCCCCAGGGAGCTCAGACAGACCCTGGGAGACAAAAGGTGATATAAAATGCATGAGATTATGGTTGTTTCATTATGTTTTTTTCTCTCCCTTTCTCCCCTTCACTTTCACAATGCGGTAACAGTCAGTCGCCGGCACAAAGCGGTCTAAATATAGGGTTTAGGACTTGTTACACCACTAGCGACGGCTGCGGCTTGTAATTGAAACTTTTTCATTCTGCTTGTCTTTCTAACGCCGCGGTCGCTGAAGGGAGATTGGCAGCTTGGAGTGGCCAGCGGATGAAGCGACTGGAGCGCTAATGAATAGAACGCTGATTGCAGGATCCCCGAGACACAAATTACCAGCGCCCGCCGCCCCCCAACGACAGGCAATTACCGGCCCGTCGCGGAGGACGCCTTGTGAATATTCATCGAGGCTCGCTTTGCATATTGATCAACAACTTCAAGAGAGGAGTGTTGAAATGTACAGCCTTAGAGCTAAAAGAAAGAGAAAAAGACAGCCTTTCTTTTTTTGGTCACACATTGTAGAATGTGCCCCTTTAAACATAATGTGGGGAAGATTGTTTTCTAGGCTACTGCCATTGTAATCAGTGTAGAACTATATACCAGTACAGTAGATGCATTTTAAAGTCTACAAAAAGCATTATATCGCTAACAAAAGTCGGAGGAAATGTTCTTATTTAACGTATTTAATTGTCATATAATGTGCATCATCTGAATGGAAGATCTGTGTTACAACTAGTGCTGTCAATCGATTAAAATATTTAATCTGATTAATCGCATGATTGTCCATAGTTAACTCGTGATTAATCGCAAATTAATCGCATTTTCTTTTTCTTTTCTAAATCTACCTTAACTCATTCAGCACCAGCTATTAGTCTTGGCCTTGTAGCTAATGTGCCAGGTTTCCATTACATATTTTCACTGTGTGTCACTATGTTTGGAGAGCTATATCTATATAGCTATGGGGACAATACTATGGTCATTTGTGTCATAGTCACAGCACGAGCGTACTTGACTCCCCCTCCTTTTCCCCTCACATTCACCACACACTCCTCTCCATCCTCCCTTCCATCCACCATGCACTCCTCTTCATCCTCCTCTCCATCCACCACGCACTCCTCCTCATCCTCCCTTCCACCACGGAAGCCTCGCGCCCTTATATGGCCAGCATCCCTTCACTTCCCGTCACTCAGCCCAGCTGCACTTCATCCCCCTGATTCACACGCTGTCAGGCACCTCACTCCTCACAGCTGTATCCCATCCCCCGTTGATGAAGACCCTACTTCTACCGGACGACGCTGACCAGAAGTCGTCGTGGTGTTAGTATCACTACCTAGGTACGACGTCTCGGCCTGAAACCCTGCTAACCTGCTCTTGTGAGTATTCCTTGCTCTAATCTATTTCTCTTGTGCTCAGGACCCCCGTTCCAGTGCACCTTCCTGCCTGGACATCTCGTGCTGCACAAGGAGTGCTCTTGCTCTCTCTCCCGACACAGACCTGTGTCTTCTGCCCACAGCTGCACTGGGAGTGCACCTGTCCTCACCCCCCCAAGAACATTCTAACCCCTGTCTGTTGCACATTCCTGATGTAATACTTGTCTGGGAAGTACCATTAAAACCCCTTGAAACGCTCCATTCTCCTCTCCTGTGTTCAGCGATTGGGCTGTGTTCAAAACCCACTTCTCACAATTTGACAGTGACTTTCTTCCGTCCAAGATGCAAAAAAGAGATAATTTTTCCATGCATACGTCCATGCGTTATCCCGTGATGAATATAAGTATAATTTCAGAGTGATCCGGGATAATTCCTGGGAAGCGAGTAATAGGGCGCAACGTGAATTCTACTATAAGTGTTGGCGTTTCTTGCCTGCACACGGTACTATTTCCAAATCAAATGAATAATATGTATTATGTTTCATCATGAATGCATGGAGGGGGGGGGGGGGGGTCGTTTTTTTATGCTTTGATGGCCAGTAACGGAATTCGTGTTGAACACTACAGAAGCCGATCAGCTGGATAGATATGAAAACATTGTTGGATCAAGCTGAAATTGATGTCAGATAGTCCTTACCTGTGGTCGGTGGTATTCCAAAAAGAATATTCCAATTGTCTGATTGAGATTTCCGAGATATCGCGGGTCTGGCAGCCAACGCATGGCGAGTTAACCCGAGATATCTCGGGTCTGGCAATTAAAGAGTTAAACGGATCTTTTTCAAGTTTTAATACTCTTATCAACATGAGGGTCAACAAATGCTTGCTTTATGCAGCCATTTAACACAAAACGATGACCCTCATGCATTGCAAATTTGCATCAAATTCAAAACAGTGATGCACAAAATAACTTAAAAGAAAATAATAAAACAACAATGAATAAAGTCTGAATTTGAAAATAGGAAAGAAAACGTTAGGAACTTGTTACATTCACCCACACAAGGGCTGAGGACTCCCCCTCTCTCTCTCACACACACACTCTCCCACCTCTCTTTCTCTCTTGCCCCTTCCTCATCTCTCTCTCTCTCTCTCTCTCTCTCTCTCTCTCTCTCTCTCTCTCTCTCTCTCTCTCTCTCTCTCTCTCTCACACACACACACACACACACACACACACACACACACACACACACACACACACACACACACACACACACACACACACACACACACACACAGAAAATCATAACCCTGAAGGCATTTCGTGTTTATTTTTGGTACACAACATTTCTAGGGGTATTAAGGGGTGCTGAATCCAAATCTGCTGTATACCAAGCTCAAAAATGTCAAATAAGGCCTCAAAATTGAAAAATCCAACATGGCCGCCAGCGCCAGGCTGAAATCTATTTAAGTGCATATCTTTTTTACTATAAACAAGGTAGAAACATCAATGAAATGTGTTTTTATATGTTTGCATACATGAGGAATTTAAAATCATATCCTGATTTTAGATCAGTTGTGAAAATGTTGCTTGAAACTCATATTTATAGCAGAAACGGTGGTCGTTATTGATGCATAACTCATCAACCAACTAAGAAAGAAAAGCAGGATGATCCCAGATTAATCAACATGCCATTTATGCAAATTAGATAGTCCTTAATATGCGTAGAGTAGCTTAGGTACAGTAATTTATTGTCAGTCATCAATCGTATTCAGGCAGGTGTCGCAGGTGTCTTGCAGTTGCATGATTCATCCAATGCCACTTTTCCTGAATAGAATAGAATAGATTATAATATAATAAAATAAAAATATTATTTTACCATATCAATATAAGTGAATGTTCAAGTTTCTTTATTAGTTGTCATACAGAATACAGAATACTTTGCATGAAATGTTTATTTCTGTGTTGCTCCTGAGAGTGTGCTAGATAATAACAAGATAGTATAAAATAAGTATAAAATAGAAAGTCAAGAAGTCAAGTACGTAAACAAGTGTAAACAACAAAATTGTTCAGTGTATCTATATATACAGTATGTACAGCTGGTACAAAAATGGTGAGGTATAGCTTAGCTTGTGGTGCCACCTTGTAGTGGTGAGGTGCAATAAGGAATGAGAATGATGTGCAATTTCCTGTTTGTAAAGTGTGTCTAAAGTGTAAAGTGTGTCTAAAGTGGTAAAGTGGGTGGTACAGTGTGTTGTTTATTTAAGTGAGTGTATGTGCGCCAGGGTTCGAAATTAACGGGGGCTTGGGGCATAATGCCCTTGAAAATGGACAAAATGCCCTCGAAAATCAGTTAAGGGGGGCACTTAATGCCCCCGACAGTTTACTAATTATATATATATATTTATCCGGTAATGGAGCGTCTGTGTATCGTACGGTTCAGATGACGCGCAAATAAAAAAATTCATTTGGCGGAGCCGGTGTTCTGCACTGGCTGCAGGCAGCAGCAGCAGCAGCAGCACTGCAGCCAGGTGCTAGTCAGTTTGTGTAAAAATGGCACGCACAATATAAATCAATCTTCATTACGACTTTAAAAACATAGCCATTAACATTACATAGGCCTACACACATCTTGCCATAGCGTTAGCAGTTTGTAAACACAACGCACGTTTTAACTATGGTAGCCCGACGCAGCCCGCAAGCTAATACTGTACAGTCAATTAAATGTCACCGTAGCTACTAGCTACTGTAGCAGAGGAGGAAATGGGAGTCTGAGAGGCGGGGTGTTTAAAGACAATGATAGGCGTTTATTCAACATCCAAGAAGGCTAACATACAACTGTGTTTTACTAACTCCAACCGGGACTATTGCCGCTTTCGCGCTGCTTGTTGATGTTATGAACTCCTCCTAACGTGACTGGAGCTGAAGGTGCCACGTGCTAAAATGTCCGTGGGGACCCGGCGCCAACCCATAGATAGTTCCAACTCACCGAATTACGTAATCCACCACAGTTGCACTCAATATTTAAATAATGTTAGTCTAAATAAATGTAGACAGAAACATAATAATTTCAAGCAGAAAACGAATCTTTCCATTAAGAACTGACAATCAGGGAATTTAAACATGGTTGACATTGTTTTTGTGTGTTTATATTAATTAAAGAAAGGAAAGTCTAGTGCTGGCTGAGCATATTGTTTGTTTGCACTAAGTTAATACTTTGACAAATGTAGCCTATATTTTTCAGTCAGTTCGGTCTTTGTGTGCCAAACATTATTTAAGGCTGTAAACACTGTAAACCTTTTATTTTATTTTTATTAAATGAGAAACATGTTTAGATTTGAGTGTTACATTTCTTTTAATACAAATTAACGTATATCGAACTGAAAACCGTGACCCCAAAATCGTGATACGAACCAAACCGTCCATTTTGTGAACCGTCCCACCCCTACCGTTTATCATAAAAATTCAGTGCCCCCGAAATACAAAAAAAAGCCCCCGAAAATCAATTAAGGGGGGCAAAAAAAGCCCTTGAATTTTTTTTTTAATTTCTAACCCTGATGTGCGCTGTGGGTGTGTTGATGGTTTGCTTATTGTTCATTGTTCATTCATTGAGAATCCTGATGGCCTGGGGATAGAAGCTCCTTCTGAGTCTCTCTGTGCTTGCCATGAGACTCCGGTATCGCTTGCCAGACCGCAGCAGTTCAAAGAGGCAGTTGTTTGAGTGGCTGGAGTCTTTGATTATTCTCTTAGCCTTGCCCATGCACCGCTTGTTGTAAATGTCTTGGAGAGTGGGAAGCCCACCTTCAATTGTGCATTCGGCTGAACGGGCCACTCTCTGTAGTCTGCTACGGTCTTGTGCAGTGCTATTCCAAAACCAGGAGGTGATATTGCCAGTCAGAATGTTCTCTATTGTGCATGAGTAGAAGTTCTTGAGAATCTTCTGACTCACCTTGAACTTCCTTAAGCGCCTAAGGAAGTAGAGGCGTTGTCGTGCCTTCTTGATAACACTGTCAATGTGTGTGGTCCATGTCAAGTCCTCGGATATGTGGACTCCGAGGTACTTAAAACTGTTCACTCTCTCAACCGGTGCCCCGTCGATGCTGAGGGGGCTGTAGTCCCTGACCCCGACCTCCTAAAGTCCACAATCATCTCCTTTGTTTTGCTGACGTTCAGGGAGAGGCTGTTCTCTTGACACCATCCCGCTATAACCTTAACCTCTTCCAGGTAGGCCCTCTCGTCGTTTGCAGAGTTCAGGCCCACCACTACTGTGTGGTCAGCAAATTTGATGATTGTGTTGTTGTTCCGCTGTGCCACACAGTCATGTGTGTACAGGGAGTGGAGGAGGGGACTCAGGACACAGCCCTGGGGGGGCCCTATGTTGAGAGTGATGGATGAGGAGGTGCAGTTGCCTGCTCTCACCACCTGGGGTCTGCCCATCAGGAAGTCCAAGACCCACTGGCAGAGGTCATAGTTCAAGCCCAGGTCCCTGAGCTTGGCTATGAGTTTGGAGGGGACTATGGTATTGAATGCTGAGCTGTAGTCGATGAATAGCATTCTCACATAGTTCCCCTGCCTCTTGTCCAGGTGTGATGCTGCTGTGTGCAGCACATGGGCTATGGCGTCCTCCGTGGACCTGTTGGGGCGGTATGCAAATTGCAGGGGATCCAGGTTGATGGGGAGGGAGGAACAGATGTAGCCCTTCACTAGCTTCTCAAAGCACTTCATGGCTATGGAGGTGAGAGCTACATGGCGGTAGTCGTTGAGGCAAGCAGGCTTGGATTTTTTGGGTACAGGGATAGTGGTGGACTTCTTCAGACAGGTGGGGATGACAGCCTGTTCTAAGGACAGGTTAAATATGTCAGTGAATACCGGGGCCAGTTGATCGGCACAGACTTTTAGGACGCGCCCGGGGATACCGTCCGGTCCTGCTGCCTTCCTGATATTCACTTTCTTAAACGTCCTCCTCACCTCATGTTCTGTTATCCTGAACACTGAGTCTCCATCAGCAGTGCCCCTCCCCCCCCCCTCCATTGCAGTGGTTTGTAGGCTGGTGCTGTTATTCCCAGCCTCAAACCTTGCATAGAAGGTATTGAGATCATTTGCCAGTTGGATGTCACTGTTCAGTTTGAGGGAGGTGCCTTTGTAATCTGTCATCGTTCTGAGGCCCTGCCACATAGCTCTAGAGTCAGCCTGTTCATATTGAAGTTCAATTTTATCCCTGTAGCGCCTTTTTGCTTCTATTACTATCCTCCTAACATTGTATCTCGCCACCTTGTGGTCATTCATGTTGCCTGTCACAAGCCTGGCGTTGTATGCTGAGGTGCGCGCCTTCAAAACCGCCCGCTCCGCTCCCCGTGCCGCTCACATGCCCTGGTACACCCACATGAAGTGAACTGCCTGCATGCTTTAGGCATGGGTGGCAGAGAGAGTAGCCATGGCACTAGCTGTCCTTCCTTGTGTATACACCCCATTTCATCAACAGGAGGAAGATCAGGGTGTGGCAGGTGAGCTTGGTTCCAGATGCTTGCTTGATAGTGTGAGCGCATGATGTGGAACTTCACTGCATCTGAGGTTGGTGGCAGAGTCTCTTGTGGACGGCCTTTGCAGAATAACTTGACTCTTGCTTTGTTGCACGTATCCACCTCAGGCGCACCATAGATCTTGCAGATGAATCTCTCTGTTGATGTCACAAGATCTTCTGTGAAAGGGCCCTTCCCTAGGCCAGCAAGATCAGTGTGATGGTGCTCGAACACCTGCCAGGCTGTTTTCTTTCCGTGACCACTGAACTGGGACACACTGTCACATCCGGTGAGGGCATGGAAGGCAAGGATTGTGTCCAGTTGATCATCAGATAGTAGCTTTCTAATGTCATGTACTGGAAAATATTTTGGATCCTTCGATGTCCCAGCATTCATGTAGAGATGCGTACATCGGATTCTGTCATAGTGAGCCAAGAGTAGAAGCAGCACATCTGTGTCACACGCTGACACAACGATTGTTTCCACTGGAGCCTGGATGAGAGAATCAGATGTGTATCAGCTTCCTCATGGTCAGCACTCAGAGAGGAGACTTCAAGATCTGGATCTGTTGACTTGACAGTTGTCGCTTCAGTAAACCTCCCTGATACTACAACTACAGGTTCATCATCCGGGCTGTGTTCTATCAGGTGGTTTGAGAGTAGTTGAGCGATATCTGATTTGTTGTCTTCAAGGGCCATGAAGCTCGACCAATCGGCAGGAAGTGGAACAGACTTGTTTTTGATTTCACAACGTACTGGTCTGTGGCGCTGTTTGCGTTTCACCCTTGTGCCTGTTTTGATGGATTGGTCATGGTATCTGTCAAAGACGACATCTACCCTCTGGTATTTTGCTCCCATCTTCAACACAGTGTCAGTGAACTTGTTGGCATAGTCACCATATGTTGTAGTGTCAGGTGGCTTTCCGAGTGCCATTACCAGAGCTTGGCCATCAATGACCAGGCAGCTGGGTCCCTGAAGGGTAAGATCTGCAGGGGTTTTAACTTGTTTCGTCAGTATATTTGCGAACACAGACTTGTTGGTGGAATGTAGACTCCCGTTAGTTGTGGCCAGAGATGGCGGGATGGGCATGAGCTCATGCTGGAGGATATTGTCAAGGTCTACCTTACGACCTGCTCTGTAAGCTGTGATGAGCCTTTGTAGAATCTGCCTGTCCACTTTGATGGTGTTTTGCTTGTTCTTAAGTTGCACAACTTCATATAAAGAGGCACATGTCTTGGCTTTGTTCTTTCGAATTGGTGATTTCAGGTTCAGGTGCTGGTCACTATCTGGAGGTTCACACATACGTTCAGTTCAGTTCAGTTCAGAGTTTTTATTTGCCACATGGAATAATACAATCATAGTTTCTTCATTAAAAAAATCATAAATAGCCATTCCATGGACAAAAGGAGCAGGAAGAAGAATAAATCTTATAATTACCTGCCCACAAACATGTTCAGTTGTGCCTATCCAAGGTGTTCTGCGCCAAGTATGGATTCTTGAATCTCCGGTGTGACTACGTCCTTGTTGATGTATGTAAGAAAACTTACAAAAGCACATTTAATTCAGGTTTGTACCTTGTGTAGTCACACTTAACTCATTAAGCCCCACCATTTATTTTTTGAAAATTCGCCTAAAAGAGCATGCTTACATTAAAATGCTTATATATCCAGATTTATAAGAGCTACTTGCATAAACTTGGTACCTGAAGAAATCTAAGACTTGGGGGATTCTAATGTTGGTGTCCAACATTGTACAGTTATTACCAAATTGCTGTAGTATTCCTGCAAACACTGAAGAAATGTATTTTTTTTTATCCTCGCCTATACAAAGATTACAGTTGGACAGTCAAAAACACCCTGTTACTCATGGTTGCACCCCAGCTATATTCCTACTTTCTTCCTCCATAGGTGCAGATGTTCTGTGCAAAGTTTCATGTCAGTAGAATAAAAGATTTGGGTTTAGCACCTGTTTTTGTGGAGAGAGGGCCTGGTGCTGGCGGCCATGTTGGATTTCTCAATTTTGAGGCCTTATTTGACATTTTTGAGCTTGGTATACAGCAAATTTGGATTCAGCACCCCTTAATATCCCTAGAAATGTTGTGTACCAAAAATAAACACGAAATGCCTTCAGCACTTTATACAAGCACATTTTCTGAAATTCTGCCTAGTCTATTGTCACAATCGTGGTTGACTTTGACGAGACTCATTTTAATTTTGACCAAAGTTCTATTTTCTTTCTATTTTTGGTCTTATATTTATAGAATTTCAGATTTATTTGTATAGCTGTATAGTTTACAACAGAGACTTAAAGTCTGAGTATGGAGAATAGGAGATTTCTTTTTTTTAAATGTTTTCTTTAACCGCTTAAGCCCGAGCGGTCCGGTACCGGTACGAGATTGATATCACGCCATAAATCGATCAATACAGAACGTATTAATTAATGTTGCATTTCTTTTTCAAATGTAGCCAAGAGTAAAGACCCTAACCCTGTCAAAACAACAGTCAAGGTATATTTTCAGCACTACGTTTGTTTACCAATGATTTTTAAGTGTTATTAGTGAAATATGAGTTTATAGAAATCTCAGCGCATCGAGTCGAAAAAAGAAACATAACTTGAGTGTAGTCTTTTGAGCGAAGAGACCCAGGGCTTTCGATGGGCTTTCGAATGTCAAAAAACTACACTTCCCAGCAAAATGGCGGAGCAATTTACATTATAAAAAAGTAACTGTACTTACAGTAGATTTCATTCACGTTTTTTGCTGCCCTGTCAGGGGCGCCTGGTGGTACTAAATCCAGATTGAACTCTGCCATTGGAAATAGGAGATTTGGCCCGATCCATAGATGTGTGACTTGGCCATAATAAGGTCATTTATAGGACTGATATTCTATATTCATCTTTCAAATTGTCCGGATGGAAAAATGCAGTACTGTATCTACAAAAAACCCTGTAAATCATCTGCTCTATATTAATTTGCTTAGATACACATTATCTCAAGAAGGTGCTGAATGAGCTCAATGGCAAATTTGCAGGTCTGGTTAATGTAAGCATTCACCGTCAAAGATGAAAATTTTTTATTAAATAAATTACAATTTACTCAAGCCTAGTAACAGACACAATGTTTCTGACACTGGGAATACATTCCCTGAGATCCATAGATGTCACTAGATACCAAGAACATGCAAAACTGCTGGGTGTTATAATAATAATAATAATAATAATAATAATAATAATAATAATAATAATAATAATAATAATAATAATAATAATAATAATAATAATAATAATAATATCTTAGATTTATATAGCGCAAATATAAAGTAAAAAGGAAAGAAAAGAAAAAAGAAAAACAAAGAAAAGAGGGAAATCAGGCAGTCATTTACAAATTTGGTGAAGAGGTGGGTTTTTAGTTAGGATTTGAAGGAGTGCAGGGATGTAGCACTACGGATGTTTGGAGGGAGTGAGTTCCAGAGGGTGGGTGCGGCAACAGAGAAGGCTCTGGGACCTACAGTCCGCAGGTTGGTGGTGGGGATGGAGAGGAGACCGGAGTCAGAGGACTGCAGCCTCCGGGGCTGGATGTAGGGATGGAGGAGGTCAGCTAGGTACCGGGGGGCAAGGGAGTGAAGGGATTTGTAGGTGATGAGGAGGATCTTGGTCGAAACACATTAACAATATGGTGGCTAAGATGAGCTGTGTAGAAATCTGTTGACTAATGGTACAGCGAAGCTTGTACTACAATCTTTGGTCTTATCCTGCCTGGACTACTGTCCTACTATATGGTCTAACGCCTCTAGGCTTGACCTGAACAAACTCCAGCTCGCTCAGAACAGGGCGGCACGCCTCGCTCTGCGCTGCGCTGTGAGGAGTAGTGTTGGAGGGATGCATGCCGCGCTGACCTGGATGACAGTGGAACAGAGGATGGCATGTAGCCTGGTAACTTTTTTGTTTAATATCTGGAATACTGGGAAACCGGAGGGTTTGCACTCACAACTGTACCCAACTAATATGAGACATGGATATACTGTACCACAAGGCAAGCATTAGATTCATGCTTTACTTTACCTCTCCCAAAAACAAATGCTCTGAAAAAGACGGTAGAGAGCAGTTGCTTATTGGAATAGTATCCCGAGAAATATAACTATGGTAAGGAACAAATCAAGCTAAAAAAGTTTTAAATTGCGCTCAGGGGGGGGGGGGGGGGGGGGAGGGTGTTCCAGAGTCGGGGTGCAGCACGTGAGAACTCCTCAAAACCCACCTCTTCAACTTGGCATTTAACCCCTAATTTCCCACTTTGAATGTTGTGTCTGTCCACCATGTTTGTTTTCCCCCCCTTATGTATAGCGACCTTGGGTATTATGAAGGGCGCTATATAAAACAAAGTTATTATTATTATTATTATTATTATTATTATTATTATTATTATTATTATTATTATTATTATTATTATTATTATTATTATTATTATTATTATTATTATTATTATTATTATTATAGCATAACGGTCCCATTATTGCAACAGGTTGTAGATTTAATAATGCATTATCAAAAAAAATGTATGCAATTTAGACAAACAGGTGAACTAGAGGCAGAGAAAGACAGAAAGGTTCAAGAAGGGAGAAGCCTTTGCAGGGATTAATATGGGAATGGGTGTGTGTGACGACCGACCAGTGCCACTGCACAACAGCGTTTAAAAGTAATTGCAGCATACAGTACAATATGTTCTGTACGCACAAATATATGAAAGAAAAAATTTGAAAATGAGACCCAATGTTTTGCATATCAACTTGACACAAACGTAAATTAGTTTTGTTATTTGATGATTTGTTGATTGATTGATTGATTAGCTTGATATGTTATTTCTGACAAATGGGGGCTGCTTGACTGCAAATTCCCGGGCTGATTTTTGTTGCCAGTCCGCCCCTGCTGCCAAGTCATTTGAATCCTAGAAAGTGGACCGGGCAGAACATTTATTGGGAACCCCTGGTGTAGTGTGTATGGTCATGTGACAATGCGCAGTCTAATCCTAGGTCAAACTATCCTAGGTAACTACACTACACTACACTACACTACACTACACTACACTACACTACACTACAATTACTATACATTACACTACACTACAACTATACTAAACTACACTACACTACACTACACTCACTACAACTACTATACATTACACTACACTACAACTATACTAAACTACACTACACTACACTACACTCACTACAACTACTATACATTACACTACACTACCACTACTATACATTACACTACATTACACTACACTACACTACACTACAGCGGCACGGTGGTGTAGTGGTTAACACTGTCGCCTCACAGCAAGAAGGTCCAGGGTTCGATTCCCGCTTGGGGACCAGGTTTCCATGATGCCAGGTACTCAGGTGGGGTACCTCCCAGGCCTTTCTGTGTGGAGTTTGCATGTTCTCCCAGTGCTCGCAAGGGTTTCCCCCCCGATAAGATAAACCCAATGGAAAAACATGCACAACAGATCGCTAACGCTGTGGCGTCCTTGATGAAGACGGACAGGAGCACTTGGATTGGTCCCTGGGGCGCGGCTCACGTTGACGCCCTATCTGCTCCTGGCTGCCCATGGGGGGAAGGACAACGGGATGGGAAAAGTGCAGAGAGACATTTCATTGGCGACTCAGTGCATGTGTGTGTGTGTTCCTGTGGGTCGCCCATCTCGCGTGTGTGTGTTAAACTGCATGACAAATAAAGACTTCTAGTCTAGTCTAGTCTACACTACACTACACTACAACTACACTCTACACCACACCACACTACAACTACAACACGCTAGGCTACACTACACTACCACTACACTACACTGCACTACACTACACTACATTTACATTTACATTTAGTCATTTATCTGACGCTTTTATCCAAAGCGACTTACAAGTTCTGTGCGACAAGACAGCAAGAAGGGTATAACTCTATCAGCTGAGTAACAATGTTCATCAAAGTGTTGCGTGTTACAGTGTAGGTTAGTTTATTAGGACAAGTGCATGACATTAAGGTTAGTCGGGGTTAGATTTTTTTTTTTTTTTTTTTTTTTTGTATCATTTCAGATAATGGTTGAAGAAGTGAGTCTTTAGTCGACGGCGAAAGATTGGACGGGATTCGGCTGTCCTAACTGGGATGGGTAGTTCATTCCACCATTGTGGGGCAAGGACTGAGAATAGGCGGCTTCTCTTTGATGACCCTCCGGGAGCTTGGATAGGAGTAGATCTGAGGCGGCCAGAAGATGCAGAGCGTAGGGGTCTTGAGGGTGTGTAGTTAGAGACCATTGACCGGAGGTAGGCGGGAGCGGTTCCCTTTGCCGCACGGTATGCTAGGTCGAGGGCCTTGAAGCGGATACGTGCAGCAATGGGGAGCCAGTGCAGGTCCCTAAGAAGTGGGGTGACATGGGCCGACTTCGGTAGGTTTGAGATCAGGCGGGCCGCTGCGTTTTGAATGAGTTGAAGAGGCTTGGTGGCAGTGGCCGGGAGGCCAGCTAGAAGTGCGTTGCAGTAGTCGAGGCGGGAGATGACTGTTGATTGGACGAGGAGTTGGGTGGCTTCTTTTGTCAGGAAGGGGCGTATCCTTCTGACGTTGCTCAGGAGGAATCTGCAGGTTCTGGTTGTCGCTGCGATGTGAGCAGAGAAGTTCAGCTGGTCGTCGAGGACAACACCAAGGTTCTTGGCGGTCGGCGACGCGGTCACAGCTGCATTCTCGACTGTGATGGAGAGGTCGGTCAGGGGGGAGGATTTGGCCGGCAGGTGGAGCAATTCTGTTTTGCTTAGGTTCAGTTTGAGGTGGTTGGTCGTCATCCAGGCGGAGATGTCGGACAGACAGACCGAGATCCGCTCAGAGACGTGGATATCTGAGGGAGGGAAGGAGAGGAAGAGTTGAGTATCATCGGCATAACAATGATATGAGAAGCCATGAGACGTGATAATGTTACCCAGTGATTTAGTGTAGAGGGAGAAGAGAAGGGGTCCTAGGACCGAGCCCTGGGGGACACCCGTCCGGAGGGGGCGGGTGGCCGACAGAGTCCCTCTCCATGACACTTGGTAGGAGCGGTCATTGAGGTATGATGTCAGCCATGTCAGCGCAGATCCAGCCACTCCCATTCCTGCGAGGGCCGCGAGGAGGATCTGATGGTTGACTGTGTCGAAGGCTGCAGATAGATCTAGGAGAATCAGGACAGAGGAGAGGCCTTTCGCTTTTGCTAAGTGAAGTGCCTCTGTGACCGCAATGAGGGCCGTTTCTGTGGAGTGGCCAGTCCGGAAGCCAGACTGATTGGGGTCTAGGAGGTCATTCTGTAAGAGATAAGCAGTAAGTTGGTTGGATACAGCACGTTCAAGTGTTTTAGAAAGGAAGGAGAGAAGAGAGACAGGACGATAGTTGGCTATGACGGTGGGGTTCAGGGTTGGTTTTTTTATGAGGGGCATGACTCTGGCTTGTTTTAGGGAGGTGGGGACCACCCCGAGTTGAGTGAGGAGTTGATGGTTGCAGTTAGGAATGGGAGGATGTCCGGTGCTATGGTCTGGAGGAGTGGGGAGGGTAGCTGGTCCAGCTGGCATGTAGTCGGACGGTTCAACGTTACCAGTGTCAGGGTCTCGGCTTCTGTAATGGGAGAGAAAGATGACAGAGTGAAGGATGAGGTTCTCGATTCAGCGTTTGGAATGGGTGGGGGTTGGGAGAAGGAGCTGCGGATGTTCTCCACTTTTTCCTCAAAGAAGATCGCAAAGTCTTCGGCAGAAAAAGATGAGGGAGGAGGAGGTGGGGGGGGAGTGAGGAGGGAGGACATGGTAGCATGCAGTTTGCGAAGATTCTTGGCAGAGGCCTCGATCCTATGGTGAAAGAAAGAAGCTTTGGCATTAGTAATGGTTTTGGAGAATGTTAACAAGAGGTTGTGATATGTGTCGATGTCAGCAGTGAGGCGTGACTTTCTATACTTCCTCTCAGCCGCTCTCAGGACCTGTCTTTGTTCTCTCACTGCATCCGTCAGCCATGGACTGGGTGGGGAACGGCGGGCAGGTTTCTCAACGAGGGGACAGAGCTTGTCGAAGGAGGTTGCAAGGGCTGAGAGGAGGGTGGAGGTTGCCATCTCTGTGGGGAGAGCAGAGAAGGTGTCACTCAAAGGTAGAGCGGATATTATGTCAGAGGAGAGGGTGGAGGGGGATAGGGAGGGCAGGTTGCGTCTGAGTGAGACGGTTTGAGTTGGGGTGAAGACTTTTCGGTTAAGCATGAGAGTTAGTGAGAAGGATATGAAGGAATGGTCAGATACATGTAGGGGAGTTACCGTGGTGTTAATGATGCTGGAGTTACGGGAAAATATGAGATCCAAGGAGTTGCCTGCTTTGTGGGTGGGAGGCATGGCAGTGGGAGTCAGGTCAAATTGTTGTAGGAGGGAGACCACTGGGACCGACTGAGATGAGTCAGGCAGGTTGAAGTCGCCCAATAGAAGGAGCGGGGTACCATCTTCCGGTAAGGAGCTTAGAAGCATGTCCAGCTCATCTGTGAAGTGATCGAGGGGACCTGGAGGGCGATAGAGTGTAACAATGGTGAGATTGAAAGGATTAGAGACAGATACTGCATGATATTCGAGGGAGGAGAGTGACAGTTCTGGGAGTTGCGTTAGGTTTGTAGCCCATGAAGGAGATGTCATGAGGCCAGTGCCTCCACCCCGTCTGGAGGGTCGAGGTGTGTGAGTGAAGTTATAGTTTGTAGATAATGCTGCAGGTGTTGACGAGTACACTACACTACACTGCAACTACAGCTACACAACACTACAACTACACTACACTACAATACACTACTGTGTAGTCAGTGAATCAGGAAGTAGATTGATTATCTGGTAATCAGAAGGTTCCCTGTTCGATTCCCGCTCCTCCCCGGCAGCGTGTCGAAGTGTACTTGAGGGAGACACTTAACCCCTAACTGCTCCCGATGAGCTTTGCATGGTCACCTCCGCTGTTTGTGTGTGTGACTGTGTGAATGAATGGGTGAATGTGAGGCATAAGTTGTAAAAGCGCTATATACATTATAGTCCATTTACCATTTACACTACACTACACTACACTACACTACACTACACTACACTACACTACACTACACTACACTACACTACACTCCTGAGCTCCAAGTAAAGAAACTGAACATGGAAGGGCCTCTTTCAATAACAATGGAAAAACAAGAGGCCTGCCAGGGGTTAATGGAACCAAAGAGAAAATCAGGACAGCATGGCACTGAAGTTCTCTGCCTCAAAACAAACATCCAATGATCACATTAGCGCTGGATCATACACATTATGATTATTGTCTAGTATTTCCTGACGTATGAGCCTCCAGCCTTAAAGGTCTCTACTTTATTTGATTTATTCTTCTGGGTAGGCTGGTGAAGGCGATGATAGTCACAATGTGCTGGTTTTTAGACGTGAAGCACCTCTGGCAATGTCACTCACTCAGTCGCTCACTCACTCCCTCACTCACTCACTCACTCACTCACTCACTCACTCACTCACTCACTCACTCACTCACTCACTCACTCACTCACTCACTCACTCACTCACTCACTCACTCACTCACTCACTCCCGCAGTCACTCAGTCACTCACTCACTCACTCAGTCACTCACTCACTCAGTCACGCAGTAACTCACTCTTGCTCGCTCGCTTACTCACTCACTCAGTAACTCACTCTCACTCTCACTCACTCACTCACTCACTCACTCACTCACTCACTCACTCACTCACTCACTCACTCACTCACTCACTCACTCACTCACTCAGGATTAGCCGCTCTGCCCCTAGTGGTGGCTCACAGGCAGCGTTGTGTGAGCTTTACATCCCTGGCACTGTGTGTCCTTGTTTATTAAGGTTTTCTTCATTTCTCCGCTGTCACTTGTTCACCAAGTGCACCTGGATCATTTTCTTTTTCATTTTCAAAATATATTTTATGATGTATTTATGATCCAAACCTGATTTTGCTGGCATTTTCATTGGCTAATTGAGCAAAATGTCCACAAACCCACAGTGTTTCATCCATCCTACTTTACATATAAATGTTAAATGGACTGCATTTATATAGCACTTTTATCCAAAGCGCTTTACAACTTTATGCCTCAAATTTGCCTGTTCACTCACACTCACACACACAGACCGCAGAAGCAACCATGCAAGGTGCCGACCTGCTCATCGGGAGCAGTCAGGGGTTAAGTGTCTTGCTCAAGGACACTTCGACACACTGCCCGGGAGGAGCGGGAATCGAACCGGGAACCTCTGGATTACCAGATGACTGATCTACCTCCTGAGCCACTGTCGCCATCCATCTTACTTTACATGACATCTGTATTTCCTCAGTAGAATCCAGGGGCCTTTAGAAATCATCCTGTGATCCAACCATGCCCCCCCCCCCCCCCCCCCCCCGCCCCCAGCCAGTGTTTGGAGAAATACACGCCCTGGTTTCTCTATCCAATGATACAACGAAGATTCAATCTTCGAAGAAGAAAATTACAGACAATGACTAGAATTTTTGCAAAAGGAAAAACAAACAAAAAAAAGCTTAGATAGAGTGTTTCATATTCATGTCTCTCTTCACAACGGATGATTGAAAGATTTAATTTCATCTCATTCTCTCTCTCCAATGGGAACTCATTTTGATGTCTCTTTCTGCTCGCTTTTGTTTCTCTCTCCCTCTCTCCCTCGCTCTCTTTATCCACACACACACACGCACGCACGCACGCACGCACGCACGCACGCACGCACGCACGCACGCACGCACGCACGCACGCACGCACGCACGCACACACACACACACACACACACACACACACACACACACACACACACACACACACACAGCTCCCATTCAACGCTCACCAGCTACACAGATCCATATCTTAAATATTACCAACCTCCGATAACCATCTCCACACACACACATTCTAAGTGGTCTGACGTGTTTCCGACACACAAAAGCAACCTGCACTCAAACAAGGGGGGGAAACCAAAGTGGATGATAGAAAAAAGAAAAAAAGAAAGAAAGAAGAAAGAAAGAAAGAAAGAAAGAAAGAAAGAAAGAAAGAAAGAAAGAAAGAAAGAAAGAAAGAAAGAAAGAAAGAAAGAAAGAAAGAAAGAAAGAAAGAAAGAAAGAAAGAAAGAAAGAAAGAAAGGGGAAAAAATAAAGGAAAGAATGAGTGCAGGTGCTGACCTCCAGAGTTGCTCACATCTGTCCACCACAGATCCTTATCACTGATTGGCGAGCGGTACTGAAATCTACCCATCAACGAGCGACCTGGGAGCCCAAATTAAGCCAATCAGGGAGCGGACCTGGTAAAATCGACCCTAAAGCCACAATCAACAGAATGCAAACCACAGGTCTGTATCCAGATTCAAATTCAGATTTGGATGACTTTATTGTCCATTACATTTCCATAAAATGGAAATGCAGCACTGCACACTCTATTTAGATTGTGAAAGAGCGGACAGGAACACATGAACAGAGTGGTTATTCCAGCCGTGATCCCCAAAGATGACCATGGGTGTACTGTAGATCTGTGGAACTAAGTTAAGATACATACAGTAAAGCCATTCTTTGGTAGAAATAAATTGCTGCATGCTCTCTTCAAGTGTCCATATAACTGCTGCCACACTGCCTCACGTGTAAGATATCTTAGTAAACAATAGTTGATTTTTCATAATTTCATAATTACATTTTATAACTGTGATATTTGTTGAGCATGAGGCCATATCCCTCCCTCGCCTCTCCCCTTGATGTACAGTAGGTGGGCTATTAACTAGGGATGTCCGATATTATCGGCCTACCGATATTATCGGCCAATATTCAATCTTTTATTTTTTTTTAAATATATATATTTTTTCATTTATTTCACCTTTATTTACCCAGGCAAGTGTAGCAGGGTGGATTATCCCTGCTTTATGGGAGTGGATGTACACTGCCACCTGGTAGTGGGAACGCAGCAGATCTGGGTCCGGCTGAGTCCCCGACTGTAGAGCAGGAGTATTGGATTCACTAACCTAGGGGTGGTGCGCTGGTCCTTCTTGCTCTCCAGGGCGACTCGCAGTAGTTCCCCACACACCCACACTTCCCTCAATACTTCCCGCGCCCTCCCACACCCGATGACAGTAAGGATGGATGATATACGTTCTTCCCAAATCAGTACCCTTCCTGATTGACGAGCAGAGACCTGTCCCAATGATGCATAGGCAGGGAGTGGGGAAAGGGTTAAACAATCAAATGCATTACCCGGACAAGAAGGGGTTAAGACAACAGACGCAGTAACAGACACGCACACAGTGCTCCCATTTAGCTCTCTTTACTGAAAGATTTATCCTGTCATTAACACAAGGCACAAGGAATAAATCTATCCCCACGCTGGGCACCATACGGTAATGGAACCCGTCCCTTTAAGGGTTGAAACACTGGGCACCTAGTGCTCTCACTCTACGGTAATGAATAAAGTTCTTCCCACACTGGTCAACATACAGTCATGGAACCCGTCCCTTTAAGGGTTGAAATACCTGTTCATTCCCCCGTAGGTGGGGAGAGAGGGGAGGAAGAGGGAGAGGGGTACTAGAGCTACTCAATGGGATTTTATAAAGGAACACACGTTATCACACCACATTTAAACCAAAAGACAGTGGAACCCCCGTTGAAAACAAAAGTCCTATCTATAGCCGGCATTCCCCAAAATAATAAAGGTCGGGCGCCCCTAATCACTGCTACCAGTGTCGGTTCAAAGTACTGATTCTCTTCGCCCTTAAAGGGCACGCTCTGCACAAAGAGAATGTCTACCGATAGAGTTCCAGCACTCGGAGCGCTCACTGTGACTGGCTTGAGTGTACTTAACCAAGGGCTGGCCTGCTCTCACCACCGAACGCCCGTGTGTTGAGATGGCCGTCGAGAAGTCCCGTGATAGCAGGAGGCGGGGCTGGGTTGACGTTAGGCAGGTGACTGCTGGAGGTCAACGGCTCGGAGGGGCTGGAGGTGCGTGCAGTCCGGCGACGTCCGTGGAGGGGTCCGCTGCTGGGCTGGAGAGGTGGAGCGACACGTGGGCTAAACTGTGGTACTAGGCCTAACTGAAGCTAAGCTGTGGGTCGGGACGACCCCCTGTCTTGTCGCTTATACTTTAACTAAAACGCAACGTGTGCAATATCTACAGCACTCTTCGGCAGTAGCACGTCTGCTTCTTTGTTCACAATGTCTCTTTAGCATTAACTGGAAGCTAAGCTATCGCATATTCCATTACTAACCCGCCTCGTGACTGGGTTTATATTCCACGTGTTTAATGTCTGGAGCTCCAGCTCCAAGCCACCTCTTGCTTCTCTGGAAAACGATGAAGAGGAAGTTCCGCCGCAGGCGCTGCACCCTGAGCCCATCCTTCTTCACCTGTGTCTCCCCTGCCCAACATCACCACCAGCTCCCCCTGGCGGTACCTGTATCATGTCCCACTATTAAGTGTCAATGTTAGGATATGGAGGATCAAGAGGGGTCAGCAAGTTACACAACGTCATCGTGAACACAGTTGAATGCAAGGAATTAGAGTTAGACACATTGAATTATTGTTAGACATATTCAGGTGTCTACATTTCCCCCTACTTTAAACTTGCCAAGTTCCAATGCAAGTTACACAACCTTCAGTTTAGTGGAGTTACACCAGTGAAAAACGCATACATGTACACGGTCCAACAATTTCACACAACTGTTCACAATTTGCAAACACTGTTCAATGAACACACTCTTGAGCACATAGTCGTGACGATACCGGGCAGGTAACCGACCTCTAGTACTCCTCTGTGGCCGGAGTGGTCCGACCCCCCCCCATTCCAGACCCTGTGTCTGAATCGTCCGTTCCCACCAACAGGTCGTCGGCAGCAGCCTCGTCCTCTTGAGCTACAGGCTGGTCGCCTGAATCGGCCTCCTCGCCTCCATCTACGCCGTCCTCCCCTGATGAGTCCGACTCCACCTCTTCCCCCGCGTCGGGCACGATCTCTGTGACGACCCGAGAGGACCTGGGTGGGTTACATACTCTGGGACACGGTTCCCGAGGACGATAAAAGGCGGGCTCCTCGTCTGTCTCGGAAGAGCTCTGCGAACGCGTAGGAGTCCTCCGGGGGACCCGCGCACGCCCTTCCCGGTCGGAATTGGGAAAGGTACAGAGCTTGAGCTGGTCCCGATGGACAGTCTTCTCCGGGCCCCCTTCTTCAGGCCTGACTGTGAAGCAGGCGTCCCTTCGTGGCCCTGTGCAACCACCAGATAGGGGGTAGGTTCCCATTTGTCTTGGATCTTATTACGACCTCTGGGTCGATGGTTCCTCAACAGAACCCGGTCTCCGGCCCTTACGAGCGAGCCTCTGGACTTTCGGTCGTAGATCCGTTTGCGTCTGTGAGACGTATGCTTAGCTGTGGCTCCCGCGGCCTCCGCAGCAGCCTTCAGTCGCTCGTGGTGTCTCTGGACCCACTCGTCCAAGTTCTCCGCATCGCCGTCCATGGCATCTTTGCCACCCAGTACGTCCCTGGGCATCCTTGCATCCCTCCCGAAGAGCAAGTAGAAGGGGGCGTACCCCATGGAAGAGTGCACGTGGCAGTTGTACGTAAGTACCAGCTCCGGCAGGTGTTCTTTCCAGTCCCGCTTCTTGTCCGCGGGCAAGCTACGCAGCATATCATGCATGGTCCGGTTAAATCTCTCGCATTGGCCGTTCCCCTGGGGGTGGTAGGGCGTAGTACGGCTCTTAGAGATCCCGTAAAGTCTACAGAGTTCTTTGAGGACGCCAGATTAAAAGTTTCGACCTTGGTCGGCATGAAGCCGAGCGGGGCAGCCATAATACACAAACCAATGCCGGATGAGTGCGGTGGCGGTGGTCTTGGCGGTCTGATCTTTGGTCGGGATGGCGATAGTGAATCGGGTAAACATATCGGTCAACACCAGGACGTTCTCATAGCCGCCCGTCGACATCTCCAACATGGTAAAGTCCATGGCTAGGACTTCCATGGGCGCAGTCACGTTGGTGCAGGTCATCAGGGCCTGGGACTTAGGGAATACGTCCCGGTCCGCGCCTCGGGGCTCAGGCGAGCACGGACTCCTTCCGCCGGGGCCACCTGGCCTGGTTGCCTCGGGTCGATTGCTGAGACTTCCGGCGGCTCAGTCCGTTCCTCAGGGCCCAGCCGAGTACGAACGCCTTCCGCTGTGATCGCTAGAAAGTCTTTTTCTGTGTCCACTACTTCTGGTTCTTGCCTCATCGGGATGCGTGACAAGGCGTCTGCATTTTGGTTGAGTCGGCCGGGCTTGTAATGTACTACAAAGTCGTATTCTGCCAGCTGGGCGACCCAGCGCTGCTCCACCGCCCCCAGATTGGCCGTGTCCAGGTACCGCAAAGGGTTGTGGTCGGTGACGGTGACCACGGTGAATTGGGAGTAGAGCAGGAGGTCTTGGAACTTCTCGGTGATCGCGCACTTCAGGGCGAGGAGCTCCAGCTTGAACACGCTGTAGTTCCGGTCGTTTCTTTCGGACCCTCGTAGGCCCCTGCTCGCGAAGGCGATGACGCGATCTACGCCCTCTTGCTTCTGGCTCAGCACGGCTACCAGCCCCAAGTAGCTTCCGTCCATGGTCACTACGAAGGGGAGTTGGCGGTCTGGATATGCCAACACCGGTGGCGTCATTAGGCACCCCCGCAGGTGATCGAAGGCCTCCTGGCACTTTGGAGTCCATTGGAAGGCCTCGGTCTGGCCTTTAGCGAACCCTTTCTTTTCTTTTCCCATGAGGGCATGCAGTGGTTGCGCCACTTGGGCGAAGTGAGGCACAAATCGCCGGTAGTACGACATGAATCCGATCACTTGTCGCACTTCTTTTGCCGAGCGTGGTGCCGGCCAGTCCTCCAGGGCCTTTACTTTGTCTGTGTCGACTTGGACCCCAGCCACAGATACAATGTGTCCCAGAAATTTTACTTCCGCCTTGAGGAGGAAACACTTCCGGGGCTTGAGTTTGAGGCCATGTTCGTGGAGGCGTCTGAACACCAGGTCCAGCTTCTGACAGTGGCTCTCGAAGTCCCGTGAAAACACCAACACGTCGTCCAGGTAGACCAACAGGACATCGAAAGCCAGGTCCCCTAACACTGCGGTCATCAACCGCTGGAACGTCGCCGGTGCATTGCACAGCCCGAAGGGCATACGGGTCCACTGATAGAGGCCGAAGGGTGTCGTGACGGACGTCTTTTCTTGATCCTCCTCCTTCACCGCCACCTGGAAGTAGCCGGCCGTGAGGTCGAGGGATGAGAAGATTTTGGCCTGCCCGAGGGCATAGGGACTCCTCTATGCGGGGTAGAGGATACGCATCTCGGTGCGTCACATTGTTTAGTCGACGGTAGTCGCAACAGAATCACACGGAGCCGTCTTTCTTGATCACTATCATTGCGGGCGACGCCCATGGGCTACAGCTCTCCACTAGGACGCCCTGAGCGACCAGGTCCTGCATGTCGTTTCACCACCTGAAAGATGTGAGGCGGTATCCGGCGGTGCCGTTGTTTGATGGGATGCGCATCCCCGGTGGGCATGTAGTGAGTGATCCCGTCGTCGAGGGAGAACACCGTCTTGTGTGTCTCCAGTACCTGGTTCAGTCGGTCCACTTGCCCCTGGGCGAGGTCTTGGAGGTTCGCTTGCACGGGCACGGCTAGTCGTCGGGTCTTCCCGTCGGCGGCCGCCAGAGTCGGGTTGTCTCCGGCTTCAATCGCCGTCACCCTCAATCCTCCGGCAACTTCTTCTACGGTCACCCTCTCTTTGGGCAGTATTTGACGGGGCGGTGGAGTTCCGCCAGTCGGGACCGGGGCCGGAGCACGATGGCTGTGTCGGTCGGGTTTAACAGCCGCACGGGCACCCTCCCATTTAGGGCGTGGGCCACTACATTGGCCACCAGTAGACCGGGCGGTAGGTTGGCACTCGGAGTACTCTCGAGCATTACGGGGCGTTGTATCTTCGCCGACGTCTCGCAGCGGCCCTGGACGACCACTTCACTGCGGGGGGGAATGACCACCGGGTCTCGGCCGGCCACCTTCACGTACCCCCTTCTCCCCAGTGCGGTGCACCCCTGTTTCTCGTGAGCAACGGCAGCGACGGAGCGATGACGACCAGTTGGGCGTATCCCCTCCATTCCGGCGAAGAGGTCGTACACCCCGCTGAGTATGTTCATCCCCAGGAGGCCCGGGACGGCGTTTCCCGCGGAGCTGCAGTGGGGGTCGTCTTTTACTATGAACACACATTTTCCGGGGAACTTCATCCCTAGACACTCCACGTCAGCGAAGAGGCACCCCACCACGGGGATTTCTAAGCCATTGGCGGCCGTGAGGGTGACCCAGGTGGCGGAGGACAGTCTCTTCTTCTTGAATTGCTGCTTGAAATGGGTTTCGGTCATGGTGGTAACCTCGGATCCGGTGTCTAAGAGGCAACAGGTCTTGACGCCGTCTATCTGCACGTCTAGGGTGTAACAGCCCCCGTATACGTCTTGGGTCTCTGGGCCCGCGGCTACCGAGTCGACGGCTCCTGCCGCAACGGCGTCGATCGCCCCTCGTGTTCTAGATAGGCGTCCCTGTGAGCCCGGAGCTTCGGGCGCGGAGGAATGTGCTGGGTGCGATCCGCCGGCCTGGAGTGGACAATCTCTACTGATATGCCCCGGCTGCTGACAGGCGTAACAGATCAGTCTTCCATCCTCGCTCCGGCGGGGTAATCTACGCGGGGTAGCGGGCACGTCTCTTTGGGGCACGTCTCGCTCGGAGTGCAGGGCCCGGAGGAGCAGTTCTTGGCCCGCGACCAGCTGGCGGATGGATTCCTGTAGTCCGTGGAGGGGTCCGCTGCTGGGCTGGAGAGGTGGAGCGACACGCGGGCTAAACTGTAGTCCCCAGGGCGCGGCTCACGTTGATGCCCTATCTGCTCCCGGCTGCCCATGGGGGGAAAGGACAATGGGATGCGTCTATTCTTAACCCAAACGGTTCATGCGTTTTGCGAATCTGATTGGCCACTGACGTTTCTGGTCATGTGACATGTGCGCCCAATCACGTGACGCGCCCATTTCCGCCTCGACCAGCAGCAAACCCTAACCCTAACCCTAACCGTTCTATCGCCATGCTCTAAGACAAACTCTAACCTTAACCAACTTCGAAAGAGTGCCTAAGCTTAACCGGGGAAAGAACTTGCCGTCACACGATTGGTGCGACCAGAAACATCAGTGCCCAATCAGGGCGCAAAACGGGAACGCGGAAGCATGCACCGTTTGGGTTAAGAATACAGGCCAACGGGATGGGAAAAGTGCAGAGAGACATTTCATCTGCGACTCAGTGCATGTGTGTGTGTTCCTGTGGGTCGCCCATCTCGCGTGTGTGTGTTAAAAACGGCATGACAAATAAAGACTTCTAGTCTAACAAATTCAATTATTATGTAATGTTAATTACCTGAAATTATTCAGTTTTTTGGGGGGGGGGGGGGGGGGGGGGGACCCTGCATATATCGGTATCGGTTGATATCGGTATCGGAAATTAAGAGTTGGACAATATCGGTATATCGGTATCGGTAAAAAAGCCAATATCGAGCATCCCTACTATTAACCCTTTCACTACCACACTACAGACGGTAACCTTTGTCGCGTGGCAGTGAAAGGGTTAACCTTCTGTAGTGTCGCAGTGAAAGTGTTAACCCTTTGGTAGTGTGGTAGTGAAAGGGTTAAGTTGAGCAGCAACATACGTATTCTGTGCTCTCTAAGGCTATGTTCACACTGCAAGCCTTGTGAGTGCTCAATTCTGATTTGGCTGTTACATTTATTTTTTTATGTTGCATATATCAGATTCCAGTGTGAACTGGTCATGCTCTTGAACTGGCCCACCAACTAGTGAGCAGATGATAATGGGGGCAAAGAGGAGGTGAAAGAACATTTCTTCTTTCAATATGCTTTCAAACACAGACCGGTTATGATACGTCCCCTCGTGTTTTGATGCAGAAGTATCACCCCAAACACTAAAGTAAACACCTCACTGGCCCTCCACTGACCACCTCCATCACAGCTGTCTTCCATGTTTGTATTCACAGAGTGACTCCCACCAGCGCAGAATTGTGATGAATGTCAATTTAGAGTGATGTAAAAGTCACATGAATTCTGATGTGACAATTCATGTCACATTGCAAAATGTGACCTGTATCTGATTTAGGACCACTATGTGTCCCAAATCAGAATTGAAATGATCAGATTTGATATGATTTGTGCTGTCATGAAGATCTGAGTCACTGAGTGGAAAAATCAGATTTGGGCTACTTTTGCCTGAAGTGTGAATGTAGCCTAAGTGACAGTATATAGATCAATGGTTAAAAAAAAAAAAATTTACCTGCACTTTCAAAATAAATATTCTTATGTATGTCCCAAAATATATTTTATCATGTAGGCTAATAGGACAATATTTGTCGTGCTAAAGACTTCCTCAACATTGCTATTTTTACTGGGCTTGTGAGGAGCTCAATATGAATCTTCAATTTCGGTACCCATTTCAATTCTCCCTAAACCCACGAGTGTACCCCAACCCACACTTTGAAAAACACTGGTATAGAACCTTTTATACTGACCCATACTCTGATGGAATAGCCATTTGGTAGTACAATTCAGATGATTAGATATCAATGTAGTAATGATTATGCAGATTATACCCACACGTGAGGAAACACAAGGAGGTAGCTACTGTAATCACTCACACCTGCATGTGTCTGTCTGTAAGGGTGATAACCTGCACGTTTCTTATCTGATTTGGCTCAATCTTGGTGGGTAGATTTTGGCATTCAGCCAAGGACCTGCACTAATACAGTATCAGTCAAATGCTGATTGGGGTAAAAGTTTTGGCCATTGGTGTATTAGGCTCCCAAGGACCATGATGGTTGAGGGTTGAAGAACGTTAGGTGTTGTGACGTCTACTTGGACTGCATAATATCAGTCTACTTGGTATTCTAATAAATATTACAATATTATAATGAGTCTACTCAGTCTACTTGGTATTCTATATATTATAACATCCTAATAGTCAACTCAGTCTACTTGGTATTCTATATACTGTATCATAATATTATAATGAGTCTACTGAGTCTACTTGGTATTATATATATTATAATATTATAATGGTCAACAGAAATTAGGCGTTTTTGTTGGTTACCAAGATTACAGACAGTCATGTTGGAAGAATGAGAACTAGACATTCCACGGAAGGCCTCTATTGAGGGCATGTGGCTGCTATAGTTTGCTGCTTTGAATTCAAGTCTGGACGCAAAAGCAGAAAAGAGCAAGTGTTCTTTAAGTCAACCTTCCCAGTGTAAAATTAAGGTTAATAATAGTAGTTAAACATAAACAATAAATAGCCCTGGAAATGTGTCCCTCTTGACGTGTCCCTTCATTGATAGTGAATGGAGCAGTAGGAAAAGTTTGAAAATAACGCTGTTCTGTCTCTTTGTCTGTCCATCTGCCAGCCTGTCAGTTAGAAAGCCTGCCAGCCCTGCCAGCCAAGTCAAACAGGAAGCAATCACTTCTGGAGTGAAGTGACCATCGAGAGGCGTCCGTCTTTGAGAGCCAAAGGTGTAACGAGGAATTCATGGTCTACCGTTAGATGAAAACCTCATATCTTAAAAAAAAAAATCCCAGTTTCCCCAGAATTCAGAAACAAAACCATTATGTTCAGAATGACACCAATGCATGTTAGAATTATGCATGTGTTTTGAATAGTTCTGTGAACCCTTGAGTAAAGAAAGAAAGAAAGAAAGAAGAAAGAAAGAAAGAAAGAAAGAAAGAAAGAAAGAAAGAAAGAAAGAAAGAAAGAAAGAAAGAAAGAGAAAGAAAGAAAGAAAGAAAGAAAGAAAGAAAGAAAGAAAGAAAGAAAGAAAGAAAGAAAGAAAGAAAGAAAGAAAGAAAGAAAGAAAGAAAGAAAGAAAGAAAGAAAGAAAGAAAGAAAGAAAGAAAGAAAGAAAGAAAAGGCATGTCAACAGAAATGTGAATGATGGCATGATAGTTCTTGTGTTGTGTTCTTTGTTTGGCTGACTGGTAGAGAATGACGTAGGTAGAGTTGCATTGAAAGAGGAGCTGTGATCCAGTTGTATGAGGTTTTTATAATCACATCAATCACAATCATTTCTAATAAAACAAAACAGCTAAACACACAATAATTACATACTCAGTTAAAAGGCCTGCCATTACTAAGTCATTATCTCTTTCACCAGTATACTACAATCAGAGATTTTTTCATTAAATTATCTTTTTTTCTTTTTACTTTACTGCCTCAGTTCATATTCTTGTGAGCTATTCTATTCTATTCCATTATATTATATTGTTAGCCCTGCTTTTGCCCTCTGATTGGACACAAGCTTAATATTGCTGTATATGTTAGCTACCATGCACAGTCTTTTAGAAATTGGTTATGACTATGCTATAGATAGATATAGAGTGATTGTGCTCCACTGCAAATCAGGCATACAGCACACCTCAGCTGTAACATGATTTATACCTACAAGTATCCTGTGTTTATATTCAATATACCATGGCCTGTCGTGAGTTATTGCTTACTATTATATTATATTCTGAACAGGCATGTGCCTTCGCTGCTCCACTCACTTGATGACATATGACAGGGGTCATGAGGGGTCAAGTGGGGTCACGAACAGCATCCTGACGTCCTGCCAGCCTAATCATCTATTTATGAATTAACGGGCCCACTCTGATCCATGCTCCAGAGAGAGAGACATAGAGAGAGAGAGAGAGAGAGAGAGAGAGAGAGAGAGAGAGAGAGAGAGAGAGAGAGAGAGAGAGAGAGAGAGAGAGAGAGAGAGAGAGAGAGAGAGAGAGGCAGATGGAGATGAAGAGAGAAAGAAAGAGAGAGGTAGAGAAAGAGACATAGAGAAGAAGAGAGAGAGAATGAGGGGCCAAAGAGATAGAGAACAAAAGAGAGAGATATAGATAAAGAGAGAGAGAGAGCACTTTTCATTTGAAATGTAGTGCTATTTAATGCTGAATATTGAGTTACTAGCCAGTAATGAATACCTTTTATGAGGGTTTTTGATTACTAGAGTACTAGACCACTGAATCAAACTCTGCCCTCTTTCCTTGATCCTTCAATCACACATTTGCTTACAGGGTGTCCGAAAGCAACAGTTGTGATTTTAGGATCAAGAAAAAGAGGTGGACTTTGAGATCAATTAAAGGTAAATTAAAGAGTTTTAATTAAATAATCTCTCACTGTATGGTGGCTGTATTGCAGATCTATTCTGCATTGTGCTGTGGACCAGCCACCTCCACCCCACTCTCCAAACAATTCCTCTTAGCACAATGCACACCTGTACAACTGCAGTGCAGCAAGTATGTAACATGTGGCACTTCTATGATAGCTATATCAGCAGTTATGATCTTTGATAGGTGTCAGGGCACTTTATAAGCATTTTATAAGTAGCATGTTCAGTATACTAAAGACACTAAAGACACTTTTTAACTGCTGCTATGACCCACTGTCACCTCCATTTTATATTGTAAACACTGAATCGGAACGTGCAATGTTACTCACTGTGCCTTGTATATATCTTATATCCTTTAAAAAAAATATATATATATATGTATATATTTTTTTTTTACCTTCTTTTTTAGCACTCGCTTGTATTTAAATTGTACATTTAATTTTTAAGTATTGTGTGATTTTGTGTGAAGAGCGACTAGCACAGTAAGATTTTCACTGTATGGCAAACTGTCTGTTTAACTGTGCACATGACAATAAAACAATCTTGAATCTTGATCTTCAATAACTGATGATCTTATAGGTTGTGGTGTCGAGTCGTCCCACAGCTGTACCTATTTCATTGACCAGGGTAGGTTCTCTGAGCCCGGATGCTCTTTTTCAGCAACACCCTGCTTCACACTCACACAGTCTGTTACACACGTTCACACTTGGGAGCCGGCCAGTACAACCACAGCCTGACACTGTTTTTTTTTATGACTTATACTTTATTGAGTTTTTCTTTTTTTCTTTTTGCACACACAGGACTTCAGGACAATACAAATTCATGATGACATAACTTGTGACACAGGACTTCAGGACAATACAAATTCATGATGACATAACTTGTGAATTAACATGGGTCGGTCCTGAAGGACATCACACACCTAGACCACTAACATCCAGACTACAACAACACCACCCCACACGGGGGTAAGACAGAACAAAAAACACAAAAGAAAAATATATTTTTTTTTAAATAAAAATTTAAAATTAAAACGAATCCAAAAAATAGAATGAAAAGTAATAACAAGACAAAAAGAAACAACACAAAACTAAAAAAATCGACTACATTAAACCGAAAATCAAGCTACATTAATACATAGAGCCACTCTTGTCGACACATAGTGCATTTGTCAGGTATTCTTTCACCTAAGTTTCTTTCTCCTGAACCTGAGCCGTACCCTCTACTCTCACAGGTCCAGTGTGATCAAAAATAACTGTACCTTCCCCACCTTTACGCCTCCGAAGCCTATTTGCTCACAATTGTATAGAGAAAATCATGTGTATCGTCGCTGTCTTAGGCAAATGTGCCCCCCCCCTTCCAGTTATAATGAGTGAAATTGCAGATATTTCCCCCATTTGCTAATATATTTTTCTCCTTTCTCTCCTAAACTAAACACAGCCTGACACTGTTGGCTAGAGAGTTATTCATTTACTTCTCTGCCCAGATTTCTCCTGCTGGTCCAGGAGTTGGAACCGGTGACCTTCTCCGGTCACAAACCCACTTCTCTAACCTCTCTAGGCCAAAAAAATCTGGTATGTCATAAATGTATAGATGTAGCAGTACTGTCTATCTGTATGTCGTGTGTGTCATATATGTTATGATGAATTGAAAATGGGGGACCCTGATGTAAACAAGACGAAAGTCTTTCTCTGGTCTGCAACCCCTTAACAATTGTATTGAGCTGTACTGTACTGTACCCATTCTGCAATCTGTTAATACAGTTTTCAATCAATCAATCAAATCGCTGCCCCAGCTGTAATCTCCTTCTTCTTTACTTGTTTTTGTCATGTTTCGCCCCTCACACAATTCACTTTATGTTACACGTTGTTTGCCTGACTGCTGTTTATTTGATTTCAATTGTCATCTAATCCGTTGCTTACTATTTATTTTGTTCATTTCTGTGTAAGTGTACACAGTCCAGTTCCGTGCCAGGAAGCTTGTTGCTGCCCTCTTTTGGGAGGCGCTAGTTTACAACAGGTTGTGCTGCAGCTGTCTGTACTTACCAACCTTGTCCACAGAGTGGCAATAGAGTAACATCTAATAAAACACTGGTGGAGGGTTGGTCGAACAGGGAGAGAGAGGTTTTAAACCTACACTTCCAAAGAATTTCTCTCTGGACTGTGGAAGGATTATGCATATTCTTATGAGACTGTACTCGCTAAGTAATCTACAATATTATATTCAGCCTACCTTGGATCTCAGAATGACAAAACTCAGACAATACTCACTCCTGTATGGCTCTGAGTGCTGAAGAATGATCCAAGTAGATCTTAGGAAACTACCCTCCATGTGACTTTGTTGTTTATGTTCATGGCCTGGTGCAATCTCAGACCCAGAAGTCCTTAAGCTAACAATGCAGGAAGACATACGGAAGACATTCTGAAGAGACCACAGCTGGATCTGGACTGGACATATCCTGAGGAAGAGTACAGACTCAATTCCAATAGTTAGCTGTCCATTGGACCCTAGAGGGGCTAACAAACGTGCAAACATTGCCTTAACATCTCACCAGTATGCGATAAGACCCTGTGGCCCATCACCATGGCTCAGAGGAGGTGATCACCATCATGTTAAACCCAGATTCGGCTCAAACAAGGGACTAAACACGTTTCGCAATTATGCC
>NC_140175.1:75846737-75928925 GCF_963971535.1 Notolepis coatsorum
TTGAGAAGCAACATACGTATTCTGTGCTCTCTAAGGCTATGTTCACACTGCAAGCCTAGTTAGTGCTCAATTCTGATTTGGCTGTTACATTATTTTTTGTATGTTGCATGTATCAGATTCCAGTGTGAACTGGTCATGCTCTTGAACTGGCCCACTCACTAATTTGTGAGCAGATGATAATGGGGGCAAAGAGGAGGTGAAAGAACATTTCTTCTTTCAATATGCTTTCAAACACAGACCGGTTATGATACGTCCCCTCGTGTTTTGATGCAGAAGTATCACCCCAAACACTAAAGTAAACACCTCACTGGCCCCTCCACTGACCACCTCCATCACAGCTGTCTTCCATGTTTGTATTCACAGAGTGACTCCCACCAGCACAGAATTGTGATGAATGTCAATTTAGAGTGATGTAAAAGTCACATGAATTCTGATGTGACAATTCATGTCACATTGCAAAATGTGACCTGTATCTGATTTAGGACCACTATGTGTCCCAAATCAGAATTAACTGATCAGATTTGATATGATTTGTGCTGTCATGAAGATCTGAGTCACTGAGTGGAAAAATCAGATTTGGGCTACTCTTGCCTGAAGTGTGAATGTAGCCTAAGTGACAGTATATAGATCAATGGTTTAAAAAAAATAAAAAATAGACCTGCACTTTCAAAATAAATATTCTTATGTATGTCCCAAAATAGATTTGGCCGATTATCATGTAGGCTAATAGGACAATATTTGTCCTGCTAAAGACTTCCTCAACATTGCTATTTTACTGGGCTTGTGAGGAGCTCAATATGAATCTTCAATTTCGGTACCCATTTCAATCCTCCCTAAACCCACGAGTGTACCCCAACCCACACTTTGAAAAACACTGGCATAGAACCTTTTATACTGACCCATACTCTGATGGAATAGCCATTTGGTAGTACAATTCAGATGATTAGATATCAATGTAGTAATGATTATGCAGATTATACCCACACATGAGGAAACACAAGGAGGTAGCTACTGTAATCACTCACACCTGCATGTGTCTGTCTGTAAGGGTGATAACTTGCAAGTTTTTTTATCTGATTTGGCTCATCTTGGTGGGTAGATTTTGGCATTCAGCCAAGGACCTGCACTAATACAGTATCAGTCAAAAATCGGTGGTGCTGATTGGGGTAAAAGTTTGGCCATTGGTGTATTAGGCTCCCAAGGACCATGATGGTTGAGGGTTGAAGAACGTTAGGTGTTGTGACGTCTATTTGGACTGCATAATATTAGTCTACTTGGTATTCTAATAAATATTACAATATTATAATGAGTCTACTCAGTCTACTTGGTATTCTATATATTATAACATCCTAATAGTCAACTCAGTCTACTTGGTATTCTATATACTGTATCATAATATTATAATGAGTCTACTCAGTCTACTTGGTATTATATATATTATAATATTATAATGGTCAACAGAAATTAGGCGTTTTTGTTCTAAGTGGTTACCAGATTACAGACAGTCATGTTGGAAGAATGAGAACTAGACATTCCACGGAAGGCCTCTATTGAGGGCATGTGGCTGCTATAGTTTGCTGCTTTGAATTCAAGTCTGGACGCAAAAGCAGAAAAGAGCAAGTGTTCTTTAAGTCAACCTTCCCAGTGTAAAATTAATGTTAATAATAGTAGTTAAACATAAACAATAAATAGCCCTGGAAATGTGTCCCTCTTGACGTGTCCCTTCATTGATAGTGAATGGAGCAGTAGGAAAAAGTTTTGAAAATAACGCTGTTCTGTCTCTTTGTCTGTCCATCTGCCAGCCTGTCAGTTAGAAAGCCTGCCAGCCCTGCCAGCCAAGTCAAACAGGAAGCAATCACTTCTGGAGTGAAGTGACCATCGAGAGGCGTCCGTCTTTGAGAGCCAAAGGTGTAACGAGGAATTCATGGTCTACCGTTAGATGAAAACCTCATATCTTAAAAAAAAAATCCCAGTTTCCCCAGAATTCAGAAACAAAACCATTATGTTCAGAATGACACCAATGCATGTTAGAATTATGCATGTGTTTTGAATAGGTTCTGTGAACCCTTGAGTAAAGAAAGAAAGAAAGAAAGCAAGAAAGCAAGAAAGAAAGAAAGAAAGAAAGAAAGAAAGAAAGAAAGAAAGAAAGAAAGAAAGAAAGAAAGAAAGAAAGAAAGAAAGAAAGAAAGAAAGAAAGAAAGAAAGAAAGAAAGAAAGAAAGAAAGAAAGAAAGAAAGAAAGAAAGAAAGAAAGAAAGAAAGAAAGAAAGAAAGAAAGAAAGAAGGAAAGAAAGAAAGAAAAGGCATGTCCCCAGAAATGTGAATGATGGCATGATAGTTCTGTTGTTGTGTTCTTTGTTTGGCTGACTGGTAGAGAATGACGTAGGTAGAGTTGCATTGAAAGAGGAGCTGTGATCCAGTTGTATGAGGTTTTTATAATCACATCAATCACAATCATTTCTAATAAAACAAAACAGCTAAACACACAATAATTACATACTCAGTTAAAAGGCCTGCCATTACTAAGTCATTATCTCTTTCACCAGTATACTACAATCAGAGCTTTTTTCATTCAATTATCTTTTTTTCTTCTTACTTTACTGCCTTCAGTTCATATTCTTGTGAGCTATTCTATTCTATTCCATTATATTATATTGTTAGCCCTGCTTTTGCCCTCTGATTGGACACAAGCTATATATTGCTGTATATGTTAGCTTACCATGCACAGTCTTTTAGAAATTGGTTATGACTATGCTATAGATAGATATAGAGTGATTGTGCTCCACTGCAAATCAGGCATACAGCACACCTCAGCTGTAACATGATTTATACCTACAAGTATCCTGTGTTTATATTCAATATACCATGGCCTGTCGTGAGTTATTGCTTACTATTCTATTATATTCTGAACAGGCATGTGCCTTCGCTGCTCCACTCACTTGATGACATATGACAGGGGTCATGAGGGGTCAAGTGGGGTCACGAACAGCATCCTGACGTCCTGCCAGCCTAATCATCTATTTATTGATTTAACGGGCCCACTCTGATCCATGCTCCAGAGAGAGAGACATAGAGAGAGAGAGAGAGAGAGAGAGAGAGAGAGAGAGAGAGAGAGAGAGAGAGAGAGAGAGAGAGAGAGAGAGAGAGAGAGAGAGAGAGAGAGAGAGAGAGAGAGAGAGAGAGAGGAGAGAGGGAGAGAGATAGAGGCAGATGGAGATGAAGAGAGAAAGAAAGAGAGAGGTAGAGAAAGAGACATAGAGAAGAAGAGAGAGAGAGAAAGAGGGGCAAAAGAGATAGAGAACAAAAGAGAGAGATAGAGATAAAGAGAGAGAGCACTTTTCATTTGAAATGTAGTGCTATTTAATGCTGAATATTGAGTTACTAGCCAGTAATGAATACCTTTTATGAGGGTTTTTGATTACTAGACCACTGAATCAAACTCTGCCCTCTTTCCTTGATCCTTCAATCACAACATTTGCTTACAGGGTGTCCGAAAGCAACAGTTGTGATTTTAGGATCAAGAAAAGAGGGTGGACTTTGAGATCAATTAAAGGTAAATTAAAGAGTTTTAATTAAAATAATCTCTCACTGTATGGTGGCTGTATTGCAGATCTATCTGCATTTGTGCTTGGGGACCAGCCACCTCCACCCCCACTCTCCAAACAATTCCTCTTAGCACAATGCACACCTGTACAACTGCAGTGCAGCAAATATGTAACATGTGGCACTTCTATGATAGCTATATCAGCAGTTATGCTCTTTGATAGGTGTCAGGGCACTTTATAAGCATTTTATAAGTAGCATGTTCAGTATACTAAAGACACTAAAGACACTTTTTAACTGCTGCTATGACCCACTGTCACCTCCATTTTATATTGTAAACACTGAATTGGAACGTGCAATGTTACTCACTGTGCCTTGTATATATCTTATATCCTTTAAAAATATATATATATATGTATATATATATTTTTTTTACCTTCTTTTTTAGCACTCGCTTGTATTTAAATTGTACATTTAATTTATTAAGTATTGTGTGATTTTGTGTGAAGAGCGGACTAGCACAGTAAGATTTTCATTGTATGGCAAACTGTCTGTTTAACTGTGCACATGACAATAAAACAATCTTGAATCTTGATCTTCAATAACTGATGATCTTATAGGTTGTGGTGTCGAGTCGTCCCACAGCTGTACCTATTTCATTTACCAGGGTAGGTTCTCTGAGCCCGGATGCTCTTTTTCAGCATCGCCCTGCTTCACACTCACACAGTCAGTTACACACGTTCACACTTGGGAGCCGCCCAGTACAACCACAGCCTGACACTGTTTTTTTTTATGAGTTTTATTGAGTTTTCTTTTTTTTCTTTTTGCACACACAGGACTTCAGGACAATACAAATTCATGATGACATAACTTGTGAATTAACATGGGTCGGTCCTGAAGGACATCACACACACCTAGACCACTAAAGACTACAACGACACCACCCCACATGGGGGGAAGACAGAACAAAAAACACAAAAGAAAAATACTTTTTTTTTTAATAAAAATAAAAAATAAAAACGAATCCATAATATATAATGAAAAGTAATAACAAGACAAAAAGAAACAACACAAAACTAAAAGAATTCGACTACATTAAACCGAAAATCAAGCTTAATACATAGAGCCACTCTTGTCGACACATAGTGCATTTGTCAGGTATTCTTTCACCTAAGTTTCTTTCTCCTGAACCTGAGCCGTATACCCTCTACTCTCACAGGTCCAGTGTGATGCAAAATAACTGTACCTTCCCCACCTTTACGCCTCCGAAGCCTATTTGCTCACAATTGTATAGAGAAAATCATGTGCATCGTCGCTGTCTTAGGCAAATGTGCCCCCCCCCCCCCCTCCAGTTATAATGAGTGAAATTGCAGATATTTCCCCCATTTGCTAATATATTTTCCTCCTTTCTCTCCTAAACTAAACACAGCCTGACACTGTTGGCTAGAGAGTTATTCATTCACTTCTCTGCCCAGATTTCTCCTGCTGGTCCAGGGGTTGGAACTGGTGACCTTCTCCGGTCACAAACCCACTTCTCTAACCTCTCTAGGCCAAAAAATCCGGTATGACATAAATGTATACAGTAGATGTAGCAGTAGGCCTACTGTCTATCTGTATGTCGTGTGTGTCATACAGTATGTTATGATGAATTGAAAATGGGGGACCCTGATCCTGATGTAAACAAGACGAAAGTCCTTCTCTGGTCTGCATCCCCTTAACGTATTGAGCTGTACTGTACCCATTCTGCAATCGGTTAATAAAGTTTTCAATCAATCAATCAAATCGCCCCCAGCTCTCTAATCTCCTTCTTCTCTACTTGTTTTTGTCATGTTTCGCCCATCACACAATTCACTTTCTGTTACACGTTGTTTGCCTGACTGCTGTTTATTTGATTTCAATTGTCATCTAATCCGTTGCTTACTATTTATTTTCTTAATTTCTGTGTAGGTGTACACAGTCCAGTTCCGTGCCAGGAAGCTTGTTGCTGCCCTCTTTTGGGAGGCGCTAGTTTACAACAGGTTGTGCTGCAGCTGTCATTTCACTGCCTGTACTTACCAACCTTGTCCACAGAGTGGCAATAGAGTAACATCTAATAAACACTGGTGGAGGGTTGGTCGAAAAGGGAGAGAGAGGTTTTAAACCTACACTTCCAAAGGAATTTCTCTCTGGACTGTGGAAGGATTATGCATATTCTTATGAGACTGTACTCGCTAAGTAATCTACAATATTATATTCAGCCTACCTTGGATCTCAAAATGACAAAACTCAGAATCTTACAGTTGGTTACATACCTACATCTACACTCCTGTATGGCTCTGCTGAAGAATGATCCAAGTAGATCTTAGGAAACTACCCACCTTCCATGTGACTATGTTGTTTATGTTCATGGCCTAGTGCAATCTCAGACCCAGAAGTCCTTAAGCTAACAATGCAGGAAGACATATGGAAGCCATTCTGAAGAGACACCGCTGGATCTGGACAGGACATATCCTGAGGAAGAGTACAGACTCAATTCCAATAGTTAGCTGTCCATTGGACCCTAGAGGGGCTAACAAACGTGCAAACATTGCCTTAAAATCTAACCAGTATGCGATAAGACCCTGTGGCCCATCACCATGGTTCAGAGGTGTTATGGTTTGAAACCGACCCCAATAGCACAACACAAGACAGATATGAGAGTTAGCCAAAAACAGGGCATTATTTATTTAATACAAAAAAGCGGCACTCAGCCTTTAAGGGGGTAGAAACATAAAACGTTCAAGAACACAAAAAAAGGCGGCACTGTGCCTTTAACGGGCGAACAGGCTGGGAAAAAGTAACAGGGATCTTCTTCGTCCCTACAACCGAGTAGGGCTCTGCGGCTCAGCTCTGCCAAGGAATCCTCCTCCTCCAGACCAGACGCTGCCCACGGGCAATGCAGCACACAGGGGGTCCGAGGGGAAGGGGGTGAGAACACGACATCCTCCCGTGGAGTAATAGGGAGCGATGGCGAGCCTCACCCCAGGAACCAGGACCACGAAGAGGGAGTTGGGCAGTAGCCGGCTTGACGTCTGGAGTGGGAACACTGGAATCCTCCCGTAGAGTATTAGAGAGCGAAGGCGGTGTCCCACTCCAGGCAAACGGCGACAGGTGGTGATGGGTGGCACGTCGTCTCACGCCGGAGATGTGGCAGTAGAACACAGGGGTTCCAAGGGGAAAGGGGATCATGAAGAGGGAGCTGGGAAATAGCCGGCTCGACGTCTGGAGTGGGAACACTGGAATCCTCCCGTAGAGTGTTAGAGAGCGAAGGAGGTGTCCCACTCCAGGCAAACGGCGACAGGTGGTGATGGCTGGCACGACGTCTCACGCCGGAGACACGGCAGGTGATGGTAGCAACAAGAAAGACCCGACAAGGAGTGGAGGGGAGTCTGCCATACAAGTACTCTCCCGAGCTGATCGCAAACTCCCAACACTTGCGTGAAGGTGAAAAACGGCACGCCCCCTCGTTAGGCTGCATGCAGGATTCCTCACAAGAGGAGGTGAATAAGACCCTGTGCCCCATCACCATGGCTCAGAGGAGGTGAATAAGACCCTGTGCCCCATCACCATGGCTCAGAGGAGGTGAATAAGACCCTGTGCCCCATCAGGGCCATCACCATGGCTCAGAGGAGGTGAATAAGACCCTGTGGCCCATCACCATGGCTCAGAGGAGGTGAATACATAGAAAAGTGTTAGACCGAAGTAATAGTAATAGACAGATACATAGATACATATTTTTAAATGTATTGTCAACAGTCATGTGGTCACTGTGCTCTGTATGTTCTGTATGTAGGTCCTGTTCTCACTGCCCGCCATGTGAGTCTGTTCCACTGTGGAGCTTTGCTCCTGGTTAAGTATGTCTTTTCTCCTCCATTGTCATCATCAGGACATTGTGGATGAAATGTTCACCTCTAGTTGAGGTTAAAGGAACACGCCAACATTATGGGAAATCCGTTCACCGTCTTCTCCAGGGTCAGACAAGAAGATAGATACCGATTTCCTCTCTGTGTGTTCAGTAGAAAGCTGTCCGGCTGCAACTAGTCTAGCTTAGCACAAATGAATGGAAGTGGATATGTTCTTTGCTGCACATGTCAAAGGCCTTGGCTATTACTGGAGGCTAATGGTCCTGATATTTGGCAGACTTGGACATGTCCATAGATTTGCAGTTAGGGTCTTATGGAGACCAAGCAGCTGACAAGATTACACCGCTGTAATAGGTAGTATGGAATAATTATATTGAGGAGCCCCCATGCAACTTTCATGTAAAGACATCCCCCTCCCTTCTCCTTTGTCCCCTATCCTGTGTGTCCCCCCCCCCCACTCGTTTGACCTATCATCTATCATGTGAGTGTTCTCCCCCCCCGTTTCACTATATAGGGCTCCTCCCGACAACAATCGGCCTTCTTTACCTGGGTCATTTCAGCTGATTACCTGGGGCGGAAGCCTCAGCCATTTTCTCTATCTACCTGTATATATTTGATCTATCTGGCTAATAAACATTATTAACTGGATCTCGGTTGACTGAGCAGTGAGCACGTTCTTCAGGATATCCACAATATCCCACAGTAGCTAGGCAGGGAGGCGGAGACAATGTTTTGACTGTCCTAAGGTGTGTGATTGTGAATGTGTGTGTGTGTGTGTGTGTGTGTGTGTGTGTGTGTGTGTGTGTGTGTGTGTGTGTGTGTGTGTGTGTGTGTGTGTGTGTGTGTGTGTGTGTGTGCGCGTGTGTGTGTGTGTGTGTGTGTGTGTGTGTGTGTGTGTGTGTGTGTGTGTGTGTGTGTGTGTGTGTGTGTGTGTGTGTGTGTGTGTGTGTGTGTGTGTGTGTGTGTGTGTGTGTGTGTGTGTGTGTGTGTGTATGTGTGTGTGTGTGTGTGTGTGTGTGTGTGTGTGTGTGTGTGTGTGTGTGTATGTGTATACACACCCTCAGGGGAGGCTCTAATGTTTTCCCATAGGTAGAAGCTTCTCCCATTCAGAGTCACTCCCATGAAGATGCAAAGATAGCCTACTGGCCTGCTTGGTTTGGTTTCACATGTAAACTGTGTTAGCCACGATCAGAACACATCCCATGTATTGTGTTCATCGTGTCCGCTCCTCTGTGTGTTTGTTTCCATTGTGTTTGTCAACGGGACAACAATGTGTCATGTGAACAAACTAAATCCATATTGTACCTGTCACACTGGTCACTGATGGCCTTGTTGTAATATTGGTATATATTTTAAAGAGATACTTGGGACATTGAATTTCAATTGTAGTTGGATATTGCTTGTCACTGGGCATTCACCACACAAGGAACCCTTTCACTATCCCACTACAGAAGGTTAACCTTTCACTACCACACTATAGAAGGTTAACCATCTGTAGTGTGGTAGTGAAAGGTTAACCATCTGTAGCGTGGTAGTGAAAGGTTAACCATCTGTAGTGTGGTAGTGAAGGGTTAACCGTCTGTAGTGGGGTAGTGAAAGGTTAACCGTCTGTAGTGTGGTAGTGAAAGGTTAACCTTCTGTAGTGTGGTAGTGAAAGGGTTAACCTTCTCTATTGTCGCAGTGAAAGGGTTAACCGTCTGTAGTGTGGTAGTGAAAGGTTAACCTTCTGTAGTGTGGTAGTGAAAGGTTAACCGTCTGTAGTGTGGTAGTGAAAGGTTAACCTTCTGTAGTGTGGTAGTGAAAGGTTAACCGTCTGTAGTGGGGTAGTGAAAGGTTAACCGTCTGTAGTGTGGTAGTGAAAGGTTAACCTTCTGTAGTGTTGTTGTGAAAGGGTTAACCCTTTGTCGTGTGGCACTGAAAAGGGTAACCTTCTGTATTGTCGCAGTGAAAGGGTTAACCATTTGGTAGTGTGGTAGTGAAAGTGTTAAACATTTGTTTCCCTAACATTGAATGTTAGCATCGTTAGCATCCCTCACTGAAGCCCATGGGGCACAGATAGCTCTCGGCTTAAAGCTAGCTGTGCCCCCCATGGTTGGAACATGTACTGTGGACACCACCACCACCATATTAGAATGTTTCCAAGAAGCCAGAAGCCTTTTGTATGGTCTGCATTGGGGCATCGCTTTTTTATGGTGTGCATCTCCTTCTCCTTAAATAAACGATAGTACAACTAATAAGGAACTAAATAAGATAGTTGTCCTTCATGTACTAGAGCTGTCACATTATATTCGAATATCGAATTGAATTTACAATTTATATAAAAACACCAGATTCGAACGTGAACGGAGAAATTAGAAAGAAAAAAAAGAAAGTAAACTGACTGTGCCTAAAACTGACATGGCACGGTGGGTTTTGCGTCATGCTGCCAAGTGTTGTTGTTGCCGGCAGTTGGCGCGAGTGTTTGAACGTCAACCGTTGTGTTATTATACACAATATATAATTGGCGAGGCACCAATTCTGTGGATTCACTGAATGGAATCTTTCGACGCGTTAATAATAGCAGTCGGGCTAGCTGATGCTATTACACAATGAGTGTATTAAATGCACCTAATTATGGGGATTGAATCAGGAGTCAAGGGTGAATTCAATCAATGGTTTATTTGCTGGAACACACAAGAGGCAAAACAGTCCTGGGCCAGAGCCCTCCACGGGGCTAAGGCTCAAGATTAACAAACAACCACGGCTTTATACTCTTGGGAGTTCCATTTTTAGAGAGGATGACCGACTCGTTTGATAATTGATGATTCGACAGGTATTGGCCTACATGGTCTTGGGGTGAATATGATATTATGTTCAGGTCTGCTCCTCCTCACTGGCCGGTGCCCTGGGCCGCCATGCAGGCACCGGTCGCAGGTCAAATGTATTCTAGTCCTGTGTGCACGGCGCCACATTCCAGAGTGGGGGAGATGATGCTATCATGGTCGACCAGAGGAGAGCTTAGATCTGTAATCCTTCAGTGGAATATTAATGAAATATAACTACACGGTGGATTGTTTTTCGTCAACGATGACAGCAGGCGGATGAGTCGTTCCACCATTACATAGCTGACCTACACGTATTCCAAATAATTACTGGTCATGGTTATTTTTAGTCTTGCAATTTTAAAGACCTTTTTTGATGCATTCGAATTCGAATTCGAACTCGTCTACAATTCTGCGACGAATATCTAATTAGATTTTTTGTTAAAGTGACAGCCCTATCATGTACTAGTATAGTCAACTCACTGGAATGCCTGATTGAGACCTTCTTCTGTCTCATTGTGGCCTCAGCTTGCATTTCTGGCAGGCATTCTTAAAGGCAGGCATTTGCCAATTATTTTACGATGCAAACCAAAGTAAGCCAATACCATAACCAGAGAAACACCTTGAGAACACAGACACAAGCAGATATTCATCCTAGAAATGACAAAGACATTATTGTGCCGCCTGGCGGAGGTTTGCGCTCCACTGACCGCGCCTTTCTAGTTGAATATTTTATGTCTACTGGGCAGATGGAGGGTCAGGTTACTGCCAGGTAGCTGCAGGACAGGAGGACTCCAGTGTCCTTTTGAAGTGCCCCACCCACCTGCAGACTAGCAACATTGTTAAACTGGTACACCACTGAGAAATATATGCTTATTGTATGGTTCCATAATATCCAAGAGCCTCACATCTGAGTTTATGTCCAGGAAACCACTGATTAGATGAGAAGATTAGAATATCTTCAATGAAGCCAATTTAAAGACGCAGGGTATGTGGACACATTCATAATGCAAAAATATGCAATACCACAAAAAAAGATAATCACAATAATAAACAAAAAGTGTTTAGGCAAGAAGGTATGCACTCCAAACAAACAAGAACACGCATTGCTAGACAGAGATCCTGTGTAGGTAGTAAGGTATATACAACTGTAGTCACTATTCATAGGCAAGATAGTATGACGGCAAATCATCCACGTAAATATGTTTCTCTACAGCAGTGAGTCTGCATGGTACAGTGAGTATACACTACTGAAGGGAGATTCGTACTGTAATCTATCCTGTTTCATAATTACAGTATAGGCCGATATGTGGATATACTTTAAATACCAAAAAGATGGTATACTCCTTATATTGTATAGGCTACCCTGGACTTGTACCGTCTTCCACACACACCTGCCACAGACACACCCCCCCTCTCAGAGGAAGCCCCTCCTCCCCTTTGACTCACCTGTATATAAGCTCACCTGTGGCATCAGCTGGACAGAGCCTCCTGCATTCCTCTGGATCCCACTTGATTTGTCTTGAAGAAAAGAAAATACATGTAAGTACGACTCATTTCGGAACGTGGTTCAGACCTTTTTTTCCCTGTCGCCCTAATAACACAGATTATCAGTAATAAATTATCTTCTATCTAAATAGTCTATATTGAGTTTATCTTATTAATTTGTTGGGTTTGAATATTAGGATTATGCAACATCATAGCATTGTATGAAAATAATAATATAATATATAATATACTGTCACCAAAAAGCTTATGACCTGATTAATAATTGTATTTATTATCAGTGATTATTTTATGATTATTATGATTATTATAATAATAATAATAATTATTATTATTATTATTAGTGATTCTTGTTGTTATTAAGACTGTCCTTTTTGGTGTAAGTGCACTCATTTCTTCTTGGTGAAAGTGTGTAGCTTCCAACTTTTCAATCAAACACTGAGGAAAAAAAGGAGAAATTACGAAAGCCCATTTCCTGAGTCAAACAATGTGTCGCCTTGTGTCATTGGAATTCTATCCAAATATTTCTTCCGATCCTTTTCCCAAGCTCTGTGTCAGCCATGTGAACAAGGAGAACCTGTCTCCTGCTGCTGTCTTTGTAGTGTTGTGGGAACGCTGTGAGAAGGATCAGGTGACACAGACACAGAGAGGTTCCCTTGACCACTAATCTCCCATTGAAACCCAGCAGAGACACACACGCACGCACATAAACACCTATAGGCAGGCACGTACGGCTAAGTGCACGCACACATGCAAGGCATATTTACACACGCACACAGACGACACTGTCTTGTCTGTTTCACATTCAAACAACTGCAAGAGCCTCTCTAACAAGACTCTGTTTAAAAGTCTGTAATTTTAACTGGTCGCCTGAACTTCAGCTAATCGTAATCTTCTCCCAGATATGATATACTTGGTGTCAAACCGATAAAGGAGGAACACCAGAGAAATACACTGTTATGATACGGTTATTTCAACAACAACAAAAAGAAAAAGAAACATGTCTTACTTTAAATGTGAAATTAAAATAGCTTAATTGACTATATTAAGTATTGCATATTCTACTGTCTTTATGCAATTTCTTTTTGTAATTTACATTCCTTATTATTAGCAATGTTGGTGACACAAATCTCTACTGTTGCACTGCTAAATACCTAATGTAAAATCTAGCAAAGAATTTCAATGTTAAATGATAAAAATGTACACGATTTATTATATAGCCCTGTTGGCATTGTTTGAAGTAAGTATGTGTATCAATTCAAATTGTCAAATTTTCTTTTGCCAGAAATTCTCATTTTCAACTGGAGCCCTCGGACAGATTATTTCAAAAGGCATTACAGTGACACCTTTTAAACGCTCGCTCTACTAGATGACCCAAGTGTATTTTTATTACTTGGAGTCTTGGAGCCACTTGTCAGCTCATTTTAGCCAGTTCCTATTCATCTGAATTCTCCATTAGCTGTCGTTGAATATGAAACGCTTCTCATTATCATAGTAATAGAAGACATGAGGGTTCTCCTGTGCTGCAGTGAGAGGCTCTTGTTTGAACCGGGGGTTGGACGGCACTCATTTACATTTTGATTGTACCTACGCTAGGCTGAGATGAAGTAGCGCTCGGAGTGAGAGAGAGAGCTGAGATGGACAGACTGGAGCGCCCGTAGCCGTGAAGTCAGTCATCTAATTGAGGTGATCTCTTAGGCGGACGGTTAGCTTGAATGGACGCCAGCCGGTGTGCGCTCTCGTTCAAAGACTCGCCTCTGCAGCGTTTGGTTTTGCTCTCGAGTGGAATGGCTGGCAACTACTTGATGCACTTGTGCTTCCATTGCAAAATGGTCTCATAATTAGAATAGATTAAAAGAGAGCGAGAGAGAGAGAGAGAGAGAGAGAGAGAGAGAGAGAGAGAGAGAGAGAGAGAGAGAGAGAGAGAGAGAGAGAGAGAGAGAGAGAGAGAGAAAACTCTGGCCATTTTTTTCAACCAGTCTTGCCCTGTTATTGAGCAGCCCCAATGGAACAGGTGGAGGCTTTAAAGACGTCTTGGCAGTATTGTTGAGGGAGGTGAGATCTGGTCCGGAGATTAACCCAACGACCTCCCGCAGTCACAAGCCCACTTCTCTAACCTTTCTAGGCTACCTACGCTCACACTAGACAAGAGCGAGACTAGCCCCTTTCGTGACTGTGGTTTGCAAGCCTGGGACCCCCAGTCACGAAAGGGGCTAGAGAGAGACATGCGCAAGCTGCCCCGTCCAACGTGACATCACTTTGACGTCCGATGTAGAACCTTGTTTTCTGTTGGACTTATAGATTGAATTAATGATGATTGAATCTCAAAAAGGAAGAGATAAATGACACAGGTTTGTCCTCAACTAAACAGATGCGGATGTGTTAGTGAAAGGCAACACACAGTGTGTTAATAGCAACACAACTTGTGTAATTTTTTACACATCTGCATGCTTGGTTATGGGCCACATTTCACATACTTTTCCCATTCTTCCTCTGTAGGTTCAGTTGTTGGTTTATTAAGAATTCTGTCTGATCCTTCTCTATTTGACCCCCCCCCCCTTTCTCTCTCTCCCTCTCTCTCATCCCCCCCCCCCCTCCCACAGTCTTCCTACCCATCATGTCCAGCATGTCCGTGAGGAGTTACTCCATGGGGCGTCAGCCCTCCTTCTCCAGCATGTCCCTGAGGGACAGCGGCCGCGCCCGCTCCCGCGCCTCGGTCTCGTTCAACATGTCCAGCCCCCTGTCCCGCTCGTCCTCCCTCAGTCAGGACCTGAACGGACCAATCGGCCTTCAGCTCAACGGGCTCCACGGCAACAGCGCCAATGAGAAGGAGGCGATGCAAAGCCTCAACAACCGCCTGGCCAGCTACCTGGACAAGGTCAGTGTCTGTTTGACTTGAGAACCTGCAGGACGATAGTGATTAACCCTTTCACTACCTCACTACAGAAGGATAACCCATTTACTACCACACTACAAAGGGTTAAGTACCTATAGGAACTAATGAGGAACTGTATTGATCATACTTGAAAAAGACCGGAAGCGTCGAAACGTTGTATCTGCTGCTATTATTTGTCACAATTAAAACACCTTGGAGCATCAAAAGTGAGTTGCGAGCCATGTACTACTGTTGGCTCAGCACCAAGGAACGGAGGATGTGCGTTATTAATTTTTTCTGAACTGTATTGATTAACCATCAGTCACTTCCAGAATGGCTTCCACTTCCCTTCCCACTGTCGCATCATAAACCACTTTCCATCTGACTGTCAACTCCCCATTTTCATAGCCTGGATCCAGACCCCCTTTTTCCAAATTCCATAATCGTTTTTTTAGTTAAAAAGGGAAAAGGGCTGAGGTGATTCAGGGGGCTGGATACAGGATTCTAGCCCAATAATTGAGTTGTGGAAGAAGGCGGACTGAACTCTAAGTACCCATAGACCTCTCTGAGATGCTACAGAGAGATGTGACCAGTGGTTATGTCACTGGTGTAACAGAGAGTCCTTTCATATAATCTTTAGAGTGCCCTTTTTGTCCTCCATGTTGGAAGAAACCAATGGTTATAGGCAGCCATGCTGGAAGATAGAGAATTACACAAACATACCGTGCGAGGCCTCTGTCGATAGTGCAGCACATCCCTTCATGTTTCATTAACGTGTCATTGAATATTGGACTGAATTGTTTGTGGAGATAGAAGACTCTGTTTACAATGACGAGTCAAAACATAGAACTTGAATGTGCTATGCGCTCGCGCACACACACACACACACACACACACACACACACACACACACACACACACACACACACACACACACACACACACACACACACACACACACACACACACACACACACACACACACACACACACACACACACACACACACACACACACACACACAAATGACGTAGTTTTGTCTGTTTATCCTAAAGGTGCGTACTCTGGAGCGTTCCAACGCTGACCTTGAGGTGAAGATCAAACAAGTGATGATTGACCGTATTCCTAAAGGTCACGACCTCGACTCCATGATGGCCCAGGCCCACGCTGTTGAGCAGGAGGTAGGCAGGACAACACACACACACACACACACACACACACACACACACACACACACACACACACACACACACACACACACACACACACACACACACACACACACACACACACACACACACACACACACACACACACACACACACACACACACACACACACACACACCCCTCCTGGCTTGATGTTGATCTTTGGAGCACGTCGTTTGTTCAGCTTGAACTGAATCTATATTGACATTTATTGGAACTGGTTCTGGTTCTAAATGTTCAGTGTGTGTGTGTGTGTGTGTGTGTGTGTGTGTGTGTGTGTGTGTGTGTGTGTGTGTGTGTGTGTGTGTGTGTGTGTGTGTGTGTGTGTGTGTGTGTGTGTGTGTGTGTGTGTGTGTGTGTGTGTGTGTGTGTGTGTGTGTGTGTGTGTGTGTGTGTGTGTGTATGTGTATAGATAGATAGAAAGGTCATGATGACATCGGCCCACCCTATTTAAGTAGACATAACATCCAAGCAAATTGCAACCACATGGCCTTCCCTAGCATGAGACCTGTCAGACAGCAGGTTCATCAGCCGGCGACCTAGAAGGAGAACACCAGGGGGACATGTTGTTATTTTATACCACTTTCTTGAATCCGTGGGACATGTTTGTTAAAGGGGACATATAATGTTTCTTTTCAGCATTTGTATACAACGAATCTTCAGCGGTCAGAGGCAGCCGGGTGTAACGTGGATGCCATTGCCTTCTAGTCATTACCGTCCTCTCTTTGGAAACACTAATGTCAGTACCGCACCGGCAACTAACTAACATTAGCGCAGCTAGCTAACATTAGCTAACTAGCTAACATAAGCTAACTAGCTAACATTAGCTAAGTAGCTAACATTAGCTAACTAGCTAGCAACATCAGTCCTTACAGTACATCAGCATTTTCTTCGTTGGCGGGTTTTAGCTGCTCGATGTGCGATTTATATGTTTTCCTCCTCAAAATGCTCGAAATAAGTGTGGTCCATGCTCAAACTAGATGCTAGGGCAATGGTATTGTAACCGAGTGGATTTGAACCTGGGACCGTAGGATCCAGAGGCAGCTGCACTAACCAGCTGAGCTTAATGCAATACCCAACATGGATATAATATTATAGACGGCTTCAATTTGACAACACAAACATTCTAAATGGATTCAAGTGTGTCTCCGTCCTGTTGCAGTACAGGAAAGAAAAGGTCAAGACGTTGCCTTGACAATAATGTGGAAATTCAGCGCCCCCACATGGCTGCGGCAGCGCAGGGACCAGGATGAAAGGCTTAGAGCGCCAAACCCTCATCATAGAAACCCTGCTGCAGTGTTTGCTAATATCAATAGCTAACAGGAAATACACAATTACCTGCACCAAAGTGAACATGGAGTTAAAGATTAGAGGACTTTTTCCCGCTCATTCAGAATGGTTACAGTGTAATGGAGTTGGAATGTCTTACCTCAATAAGCAAACATTCATAAATTATGTCAGTTAGCTTACTTTGAATGCAGAAGTGCCTCGGCTGTAACCATTAGGGGTTTCATACTTACGTTTCAATATTACATGCAACATAATTTATGTTTTAAATTAAAAAACTCGTAAAAGAGATCCTTGATCTCAAGCATTTTACCTGGTTAAATACATTTTCAAACTAAATAATAATAATAATAATCATGTGGACATACTGTAACACATAAAACCTGAAATGAACTGAAATGAGCTCACATAATCAAATACTGTAGTGCCGGAGGAAAGAGGAATGAACGGAGGTAACGTAATGCTTGTTTATTATACAAAGCCAACAAGAACACAAGAGCACATGAATCAATGAATGAATAACAGCGAGTGCAACCGCAATAGATGTCCCCTCTGGCTGTGGCGCCAGATCATTCGTTCCCTCCCACTACACAACACGTTCAGAGGAGAACACGTAACCAATAATGTAGTCACTACACCAGCCCTCCCCAGTGTTCACCTCAATATACAAAATCCTCACGGTGAGGAGGGCGTATGGCCCGGCCCCTACGACTGTAGGTAAAGTCAGGAGGTGCGGGAGGGGGTGTGACAGCGTCCGTCACATCCTCCTGCCGAGCAGGATGGGGGTCAGTGACCAGACGCTCACGAGCGGCGGGGGGTCTGAGGGGTCGCAGGGGGGAATGGCCCCGGCGTGGCAGGGGAGGTAGGACCGGGGGCCGGCCTCTGCGCGGCGGCAGGGCCAAGTCCAGGGGCAGTTCAAGGTCCAAGTGTGCCGGCTTGAGGCAATCCACGGACACACACTCAGGCCTACCCCCCACGTCGACCACAAAGTTCTTGGCCCTGGCCTCGGTGACGCGGAAGGGTCCGTCGTAAGGAGGGCGTAGTGGAGTCCTGTGGCCATCGTGACGGATGAACACGAACCTCGCCGAGTGCAGCTCCGGGGGCATCCTCGACGTAGGGACCCCATGCTGCGTAGTCGGGACCGGGACGAAAGTCCTGGCGCTGTCCAGCAGCGTGGCGCGCTGAGCAGCGGCAGACCAGGGCTCTGTCGACCTGGGAATAAAGTCACCGGGGACCCGTAGCGGCTGTCCAAAAACCAGCTCGGCCGACGACGACTGGAGGTCCTCCTTTGGCGCCGTCCTGAGCCCCAGCATGACCCACGGGAGCTTGTCCAGCCAGTCGCCGTCCGTGAGGCTGGCTCGAAGGGCGGCCTTCATGGAGCGATGAAAACGCTCGCAGAGCCCATTTGCCTGCGGATGGTAGGCGGTCGTACGGTGGAGCTTGACCCCCATACTCTCCGCCACCGCCGCCCACAGTTCCGAAGTGAACTGTGAGCCACGGTCAGAGGAGAGATCAGCCGGGGTGCCGTAGCAGGAGACCCACACCGCGATGAACGCCCGGGCCAGGTCGGGGGCCGTCGTTGAGGAGAGCGGGACCGCCTCCGGCCAGCGAGTCGTCCTGTCCACCATGGTGAAAAGGTAGTTGTATCCATGCGAGGGGGGCAGCGGTCCTACCAGGTCCACGTTGACATGGTCGAACCTCCGCTCGGGCACGGAGAACTGTTCCAGGGGGGCCTTGATGTGCCGATGCACCTTGGCGCGCTGGCAGGCGGTGCACGTGTCGACCCAGGCTCTCACATCCCTCTTGAGCCCTTGCCACACAAACTTCTCCTACACCAGTCGCGAGGACGGCTTCCTGCCAGGGTGAGACAAACCGTGTATGGCCTCGAAGGCAGGGCGTCTCCAGTTGGCGGGGACTACCGGCCGCGGCTGACCCATGGAGACGTCGCACAAGAGTGTAACCCCGTGTCACCGAACACTACCTCCTCCAGGCGCAGTCCAGTGTCCGACGACTTGAGCGCTTGGACGGCAGGATCGGCGGCCTGGTCCGCAGCCATGCTGACGTAGTCCAAACCCAGCTGCACCGCACCGACCACCGCCCTGGAGAGACAATCTGCCACCTGGTTGGACTTCCCAGCAACGTGCTGGATGTCCGTGGTGAACTCGGACACGTAGGCGAGCTGGCGCTGCTGGCGGTCGGACCACGGCTCTGCCGCCTTGGACATGGCGTGCGTGAGCGGCTGAGGCGGTTGGCTGAGAAGGACAGTATGCCTCTCGGCACAGAGATCTGTCTGATGAAAAAAACAGCTTCAATCATAGACAGTAACGCGCCGCATTTTTTTAAAGTAACGGTAACGGCGTTATTAAGATTGGAAGAGTAATCTGTTTGTTAGGGTTTGTAACCGACCTCAAGCGCAACGGCACAGAGAGAGTTTGTTCAGAGTTAGCCAAAGCAAGGGCGTATTTATTTTCAGAGTTACAAGATGGAATTAAGTTGAGCAACCGAACAAACGGGGAATCTGGCATGTGAAGATTGTTGCGGCTCTGCAGATTCTCCCAGTAGGTGGTGGTGGGGAATTGGCTTGTGACGTCTGAAGCCGCTCTGCAGATCCTCCCAGCTTTCACTCCCGGTGGAAATGGAGAGAGAGAGAAATCTGAGTTAGCCCAGCGCACAACAGAAACAGAGAGGTGACTGATCCAATATATATCCAAGTGACTTGATCTTCGGTGTACCACACACAGTTAGCAGAGTCCAGAGAAAAAACAATACGGTAATCCAAAGTGTAAATCCAACACAAAAAATAGGTGAGAACAGTACAAACAAAAACGGGATCTCTTCGGTGTTTCACAAACACACAAAAAACTGATGATCCAAAAGAACTGTTTCCAAAAACTCACCAGAGCGCAACACGTAAAGCGGGCAGATAACGAGGCGCAGCTCAGAACGGGAAACCAGGTTCTCCACAGGGATTCTCCATGAAAATCCTGGAGAGCAAAAGACAGCAAACAGCGACGGGGAAGGCAGGCAAATGCAGGAGTATTTCAAAACGATCCAACATCGATAGTAGGGGGATCAGGGTATATAAAGCCATAGGGCGCTGATTACAAGCTGTGACAGCTGCGGGATGAAATTGATACTTGCTCCAGAAGCGTGCAGCGGGGAGAACACCAATCAACACGGCACCTTACAGGAACGGAGCGTGTGGCGGGGAATGCAATTAATCAACAAAGTACCTTAAGGAACGGAGCGTGTGGCGGGGAGCGGACCAAACCTCACACTGTTAGATTACTCGTTACTGAAAAAACTAACGCCGTTAGTAACGCTGTTCTTTATAATGCTGTTACTCCCATCACTGAGCATAACTAGCTGGCTAGCATTAGCTCAATTAGCAGCATGAATAAAATATAACACAAAGTAGCAAAACCCAAGTTATAATCATATATATAAGTCACAGCATCTTAACAAAACATAATGCAGGCTACGGTACATATGACATTTACATCTAACATAAAACCACAGGTACTACATTTATAGGCTATTGATAACTTACATTCTTCAGGAACACACTCTCTGATGTGACAGCATTGTCCTGGCAAGACACATGCATCTAACGCCACACTAGGACCCGAGGGCTGTCCAAAGAAGTGCCTGACTGGAAATAATAAAACCCAGCATAACAAAATAATGGGGAATTTACAACAAGTATGTTTAGACTTGGATGCAGTACAGGTATCTTGTTATGTATCGTGTATATATTTTAAGTATTACCCTGGTTTTCATGTTGTGTATCAGGTGAGGAAGAGGACCTTGGAGAATGCTCGTCTCATGTTGGAGATTGACAATGCTAAACTGGCTGCGGATGACTTCAGGATCAAGTGAGTGATATTAAACAGAATAATATTGCTGTGGTGTTTGTTTATACTTGAATGGAATGAAAGTGAATGAGGAGCCTGACACCTGAGGATTGAGGAATGGTGGTGTTGACAGAGGGCCACAGGGACAGAGGTGGTCGCTAGCTTACTTGTAGATTACTTTAGGTAGAGGTAAGAGTGCTGAAACTTGACATGTTCTACTAAAGTGAAATATCCCTTTAAGGGTAATTATGTGGTAATTGAAAAACCTGAATGAGGGCAAAGGCCCCGAAGCAAGGTTCAGGGCAAATTATGAGTTTGTTTGCTCATCCCAAATGGTTGTCTATAGGCTATATACATTCTGAAGTGTGTCAAACATCATCTCCAAACGTCATCTTACTCTACAAACACTGTTAAACACGGAGCGAGTTCAACCTTTGGTCAACTCCTCCCTGTAAATGCAAATTTATTTATTTGTATTCGTTGTCACATTAAATCTCATTTTGAAAGTTGGACATTTGCAGACATTGTTGTCTGAATCAAAGTACACTTTTATTATCCATAAAACAATTTTATTATCCATAAAACAACTTTATTATCCATAAAACACCTTTATTATCCATAAAACACCTTTATTATCAATAAAACACTTTTATTATACTTTTATTATCCATAAACACTTTTATTATCCATAAAACACATTTATTATCCATAAAACACTTTTATTATCCATACAACACTTTTATTATCCATAAACACTTTTATTATCCATAAAACAGTCAGTGAGCTGTGAGATAAAGGCGTATAGCAAGGATGTACTGCATTGCTGAGGCTGAACTCACAGTGTGGTTATTGATAATTATTAAACCTCTGGAGGAGTCCTTGAGTGCTTATTGTTACCATAATGAATGGTTGATGGTTGGTTTGTACCACTCCTTTAATACCTTATTATAGAGAGATTGTCCCTTTTTCAAAGATATACTACCTTTTCTAGGTGGGGGGCACACGCTGGTACAGCAATGCAGAATGTGTCTTATAACATCTTAAAGCTGCACTAGGCAACTTCAGAGAAAGAGTACGTTTAGCTGGCCAGCAGAAATAGAGCAAGCTCTGCAACACCCTTTCAACACTTTTTCAACTTTTCAACATCCGATTGGTCAAAAACAACAGCTCCCTTCATCAATAGCCAATCAGTTATTTTTGGTGGTGTCCCCAGGTTCACATCGGAAAACTAAGACCACTGTTGTGTTATATATTGTATTATGTGTTAAACATATTGGGCCTGGTGCCTCTGGGGATCTGTGGACAACCTTTGTGCGCGTCACGTGCATGAGCTTGAAAAGTGATGCAGAGCTTGCTCTATTTCTGCTGGGAAGGCAAACTCACTCTTGCTAAATTCTCCCAAGTTGCCTACTACAGCTTTAAGTACACAATTAGAGGTGCTATTTTAATGGTTTTCAGCAGTTCGCTCATTACAGGCAGTTGAGAACAGGACTGAAACAGAAAGGTATATAGAGGCTGCTATAGAATGCATAATCTGAGTGGGGTCTTTTTTTTCAGGATTTTTTTTTAATACACGTTTAAGGGACCTCAAAGACCTATGTTAACTTGTTGAAAAGGACTTATATGTCCGCTTTAATGGTTAAATCTACACAGTCCTCATCAGCGTCCCGTCAGAGTGAGGACCATTAAGACTCCTTTAACCATTCAATTACGTTAAGATTACATACGTTACGTTGAGATTACGAGTAGATAGCACATATAGGAATGTACCTTCCCAGCCCCGTTATATCAAGTGGATGCTATGCTTTCAAGGTGGGAGACGGAGCTGGTCATGTGTCAGTCAGTGGAGAGAGACTGTGTTTCCCTGAAGAAGGCCAAGACCGACCATGAGCAGATCATCGCCACCCTGAGAGGAGACCTGGACAGCCTGAAGGAAGAGCTGTACTTCCTGAAGAAGAACCATGAGGAGGTAGAGACCGCTTCAACTTGACAACATAAATGTTCTAAATGAGATATTCCTTTATTGATCCCCTTGGGGAATTCTACTCTCTTCTTTCTATCCCGCTCTCTCTCTCCCTCTTTCTACATCACATCATACGTTTGTTCAATCTCTCTCTCTCTCTTTCTCTTTTTGTTGTATTTGTTCAGTCCCTTTTCCCTTCTCTCCCCCGCCCCCTCAAAGAACATGATACTTGCTATTTGGTTGACCTAGTTTAGTCGGTCCTTTTCCCTTTAAGGGGTCTTGTGAGAGCCAGAGAAAGAGAAAGAGAAAGAGAGAGAGAGAGAGAGAGAGAGAGAGAGAGAGAGAGAGAGAGAAGAGAGAGAGAGAGAGAGAGAGAGAGAGATAGAGAGAGAGGGGGGGTGGGTAGGGCGAGAGAGAGAGAGAGCGAGAGCGAGAGCGAGAGAGAGAGAGATGAGAGGAGAGAGAGAGAGAGAGAGAGAGAGAGAGAGAGAGAGAGAGAGAGAGAGAGATAGAGAGAGAGAGAGTTAGTGGTCCTCTGGGTACTAGAGACAAAAGGAGCAGGTAGATCTGGTTTCCCCTGCCCCCCCCCCCCCCCCCCCCCCCCTCTCTCTCTCTGCCTGATGTACTCAGAGAGCTGTTTACTTGTGATCGGATCGCCCAGATGGGATCTTAATGCCATCTGGAAACAGGGTCTCTCTCTACTCAGCCCATCAGCTGATACGATACGGCCTGATAACCAACATCCCTCCAAGCGGCCAAATGGGACAGTAGACCAATGTGCTGCTCCACTTCTAAAGACACCTCTGAAGGAACATGTTACACCTCCATTCAGATGATACAGGGAGAGGGAGAGAGAAGGGGGAGGGTCGAAGACTGAGAGAGAGATGGGGGGGGGGGCATGGAGGGAGAGAAAATAGAACATCAAGGCGGCTAAGTGGCGCAGTGGGCAAGGCGCTCGCCACTAACGCAGGAGATGCTGGTGTAACGGGGAAGCCCGTGAGTATATCCACAGTCACAGAAACCGGGGTGTTGACAAGTGACTGTGGCATTACGGGCTGGTAAGTTAAACTCACTTCCTCATAACAGGGTTAATAGACGCATAGGTACGGTACATAGCAGTGAATTCACTTCTTAGTGCAGCGGCCTGTGTCGTCGCCCGTGGCGCGGGAGCCCCTGTTCGACTCCCCCTCGGGACATTAACATTTAACATCAACACAACGCAGACCAATATGATCCGTCACAGTGGTGCCCAGTGACCCAGATGTCCTGAGGGCGTGAGTTTAGGGAGGTGAGTGTAACGGGGAAACCTGTGAGTATATCCACAGTCACAGAAACAGGGGTGTTGACAAGTGACTGTGGCATTACGGACTGGTAAGTTAAACTCACTTCCTCATAACAGGGTTAATAGACGCATAGGTACGGTACATAGCAGTGGATTCACTTCTTAGTGCAGCGGTCTATGTCGTCGCCCGCGGAGCGGGAGCTCCCTGTTCGACTCCCCCTCGGGACATTAGCATTTAACATCAACGCAGAGTGAACCAATACGATCCGTCACACTGGGTTCGAGCCCAGCTCGCCGTTGCTACCAGCTTGGCTGGTCGTTCATACTAACACAATTGGCAGTGTTAGAGGGTGGGAAAGCTGATGGGTGGGGATTGGACGTTGTGGACAGCGACTCCTACAGGTCGGTTGGTGCGCCTGTACAGCAGAATCAGGAACCATCGGGGGCAGCATGAGCCTCCCACGCGTTACTCCTCGCCACTGAGAGATCGCGCTGTACAGGTGAAAAGATGCGACAGCTGCCTCCTCGTGTACCGGAGGGGACGCGTGATGCAAGGCTTGGTCCTCACTGCAGCCGACCAGTGGGAGGCATAGTCTAGCAACGTTCGAGACTGGGGAGGGTAGAATTGAAGGGAGAATTGGCGAAGCGAAATTGGGATGGGAGAAAAATAAGGAGAAAAAGGAGAAAAAGTGGATAAAAAAAGAAAATAGAACATCATTCCTCCATAAAATTGTAGACAAATCTATTAAAGAAAATCTATTGAGAGAAAGTATGTGGGCGTGTGCGTGTATTGGCCCAACCCTTCCTGATTTCGAATGGTTTGTGTTACGCCACTCTACTTGAGTGGCACGGCAGAACGAGAGGCATGCCCAACCAGGCTGTGTTTGGAAAGCAGGGCGGGGTGCCCGTCTCTGCTGCCATGTGTTTATACCATTGACACTCATTCCTGCTTACATATGTGTGTGTGTGTGTGTGTGTGTGTGTGTGTGTGTGTGTGTGTGTGTGTGTGTGTGTGTGTTGTGTGTGTGTGTGCATACAGTACTGTACAGTATGTGTCATGGATACATTGACACAAGGGATTAAGCAGAAAAAAGACCCACTTCAATATTTCCGGGGCAACGCAGGCACACAGCAATGATTGAAAAATAATGTACAAAGGCACATTCGATTTAAAGGATAGGTTCACTGTTTTTCAACTCAGACCTTATTAAAATAGATTCCCATAATTTATAATCACATATATCGCACAATATCACTTCAGTATTTAGAAACGTACCCCTCTGCTGCAGCTTTCAGTGGACTTAAACACAATCCAATTGGGCAATCATTTAGGCCTTCAAAAACCATGATTGATCTTCTTTCGGAAATGGATCGCTACGTTGTTGATGTTCTACAAAAAAAAAATAACTGCACACCATGCCTTCTTCTTCTGGACATCATTTGCACTTCTACAAATCTGCTCCCTACAGCTTCTGCAGTTTATTTTGCTTAGAGGTTGTTTACACAGGACGTAACCTACTGCAGCTAACACTATAGCGACCCCATTTTCCATAGTTTCCAATTTTCAAAAAGAAGATTTATCGTGCTTTTTGAAGGCCTCAAATATTGCTCCATTGGACTGTGTTTAAGCCCACTGAGAAGCTGCAGCAGAGGGGTACGTATCAGTGAGGTTGTGTGCTGAACACTTTTAACCTGTGAGTCTGTATTGAAAAAATAGTGGATACATCCTTTACATTTTCTTTTTTTATAATAATAATAATTTTTTTATATATGTATTCTTATTGTTATTGTATATATATAATACATAAACAAATATAAAATAAGTAGAAGGTAACACAAACATGTAGTGACTGAAGGCTGCTATTGCTATATCTGTTATGGATTGTGTTGTCTGAGGACCCAATTGCAGAACAGAACGAGGAGAGAACAGGCAGACGAGTGGAACGAGACGTGAGCCAGGGGTGAAGTGTAAAAATAGTCTTTACTTCAAAAAGGGTAGCAACCAAACAAAGAATCTCATAAACGAGAGCAGGTACAAAAACAAACAGAGGAACCACAGCAGAGCTGGTAGGGGAAGGCACAACTAATCTACAAATAAACACTAATAAAACGAGACTGTAAAAACGAAAACAAAGATGATAACACAAACTGAAAAACTAGACTTACTGAAATAGGAAGACAAGGAACGAATGACAGCGCAAGGACGAGGGTAACAGCAAGGACAGGATAATCAGGAAACATCAAGACAGGGATCTCAAAACAATGAACCGACAATGGAGGACAGGAACACACAGCATATATAGACAGACTAATTAAGACATGGGACACAGGAGGGCTAATTACCAACGAGGCACACATGGGGAGAAACACAAGACCAAACACTCTGGGGAATTAAACAGGGAAACAAACAAAACTAACCACACAAGAAAAGACTGAACACTAGACAGAGTAAACAACCACCTTACAAGGGACAAATAAAACAATTAACAAGGGAACAAGACTAAAGATAACACAAGGTTAAAACACATGGGAGACAACACAAAGGCCAGGAATAAAAGTCTGTGCAAAGGTGGGGGCTGTTGAGGAGGAGAGGAAAGTCTGTGCAAGGGTGGGGGCTGTTGAGGAGTAGAAGAAAGTCTGTGCAAGGGTGGGGGCTGTTGAGGAGAGGAGAAGGTCCCAGGGACAGGCGAACCCTCACAATATCATCCGCATTTGGCAATATTTATTTGTATTGTGTATCTTTCAAAGATTTCAAAATATGTGTGTGTGTGTAGATGTGTAGATTGGTGTTTAAATGTGTAGACCATAAGCAGTGAGAGGGAATGGTAGGTGTAACGTGAGCTTCATCCAATCAAGTATTGATGGAAAGCAGCTAAATAATTGAAATGCTCACTCACCACATGCTCTCCGTCTCTGTGGTGTCATGTTCACACACAACACTCTCTCATACATGATCGCATGTTGGAACAGACGTTAAGTGTACATGCATGGTAACATCCGTTTAGGATTAGTTAAGTTAGGGAAGTGCACGACGCACACACACACACACACACACACACACACACACACACACACACAACACACCAGGCGTGCAACCACATACTATACATGTAAATATAAGTCACACACACACAACCACACACCCACACACACACACACGCACACACACACACAGGTGTGCAACCACATATATAGCTTACATATACATAATGAGTAACTGAGTCAGGAGGTCTGTTATGACTCCTCATAAGTACTACTGTACCCTTCAGCCAAATTACGTTTGTTTTTCATTTTTGGCTTGAGCCTCAGCACTGCTGCGTTTTATGGTTGGAACCCGGGTCGAGATACAGGTTTCAGCCTAGTAGAGAACGTGATAGTGTGGCTTTGCTAGCATGAAAAATATGCACACATAGTTATGCACACATGATACGAGCACTCTCATGGAAACACACATGACCAGGTAGACAAATGCAAGCATGTGTAAATGCACACACACATGCATGCAAACTGTTGATATGATGTTAAACTTTAATCCTTTGTCTCTTGAATAAATCACGCCTTGGTTGTCCCCCCCCCCCTGTCCCTGTTCTGTCTCCAGGAGCTTGATCAGATGAGGTCTCGGATCGCCAGGGACGAGGTCCTGGTGGAGGTGGACTCTGTCCGCGGGCCTGAGCTGGGTACAGTTCTGACGGACCTGCGGACCCAGTATGAGAGCATCGTGAAGAAGAATAAGGACCAGGCAGAGCACTGGTACCTCAAGAAGGTCAGTGACATACCCCGGTATTTATTAGGAGTGTTCATTCATTTATATTAGGAAACAGGACACACGCCTTTTCTAGATGTGTTGCATCTAACTCATGTTAAAAGAGCCTGATTAGTTGATTGGTTGGTTGATTGATTCACTGACATTATTTTACAATTCCAGTTGTACAAATGCCTCGTAAAATCTCACATAAAGTTCTTATGAAGACCGGCCATGTAAATAATGCTCAATGGGTAGAGATCTGCCAGGGCTAGGGTCTTATTCCCATTGGGGCCACCATTTCAAAAAATTTACATTGTGTTTAAAAAGTGGCCATTTTGGTTTTTGAGGAGTGCATACTTTCTTTGCAAACCAAAATACTATACTTTATACTTATAGCACATGCATACGCCTAGTCTCTTTTGAAAGATAACATTCTGAAGTCTCTGATACAATAAAGAAAGATCACTTTTAGTGCTAATGAAATAGAGTAACATAGGTCTGAACTTGAGTTGTTATTGTACAGTGCCTTGGATGAAAGCCTCCAACAATGTATGTTGTGTGTGTATCTCTCCGTGTGTGTCCTGTCCAGTTGGAGACTGTTCAGAGTGAGGTGAGGGATAATAACGAGGCTCTGAGAGGAGCCCAGGGAGAGATGACCGAGAGGCAGCGCTTCCTCCAGACCCTGGAGGTGGAGATGGAGAGCCTGCACAAACAGGTGAGGAGGAGAAACAGACACCTCTGGAAATGGAGATCATCCATATTGGTGGTGGTTGATTTCAGTTTCCTGTAAATTCTTCCTGTGCATAAAAATCAGATGTGCACAGGAGTGGGCAAACTGGAAACATAGGCAAACTATGATAGAAATTCTTAGCTGTTAGAAGCAACAACATGCTAAACCCAATGTAGTGACCCATGAATGGTGTGTGGAGACATGGGGAGGGAAGTTTGCAGCAATAGGAAATTATACTTTACAGTACAGTGGACAAGAACATTAGGAGAGGGAAACGGCTTGACGCAGGTCAGTACAGTTTCCCAGTAAGGCACACAAGTCCACTGAACCAAGTCCATTGAATCATCAAAATGATTGCTCAGCAGAAGCAGTCCCCGGACAGATCCCCAAACGGATTTAGTGGCAATGGAGCTATAAACCTCAGAATAGAAATCACGTCAGTTGCTTTTGTTGTTTAACTGTGTCACGTCAAACTGCTGCGTCACGTCTTCCCTTGGGAAGCGTGCCCTGTTTTCTCTCTGCTGTAACCCTTGTTGACAGTAACCAAGTGCAATACCGGTTTCAGTTTCACAATCCTACCGGTGTGGTTTCAGTGGCAGCATACCTGAAGAATAAACGTTCAGTCAGTCATTTCTGAAACCCCTCTGCAATTCTCAGGTTTAGGATGTAATTAGGTTATAATATAATAATATCATGAGGTGCTATTGAGGAGACAGGACTAGAATAAAGAAAGCTGTTTTTGTACTATAGTACCTATTGTCTTTTGACCTTTTAGCCAAACTAAGTACTTTACTGAGTGGCTTTTCCTGCTTAAGCTCAGGTACGGTATGGCATCAGTGCAGTGTAGGGCTGTCCCCGATTAAGGATTTGGATAGTCGACTTTGATTGGCCGAAATGAGCCGATAGTCGACTATTAGTCGAATATGAAAAAAAAAGAAAAAAAAAGTATATATATATTTTTTTATCATTCCATTTGGGCTGTGGGGGTGCTTAATGTCTGAAGGAGTTGACTGAAGGATTCTTGTCCTCTGCAAAAGCATGCAATTGGTCCACTGATGGATACATCTTGATATTTGTCTAGTCTATTGTGTTTATTAGACGGGTGAAATCCTCTTTCAGTGCCTCTGTGCCTGTTTTCTTAGGCAGTTAGCCTCTGGTATGCGTGCCATAAGTGTTAGCCACGCTTCTAGGCCTATTTTCTTTTGGAAATAATGATACAAAAAAAAAATAAAAAAAAAATAAAAAAAAATAATTTGATAATAATCATTATTATAATTTTTTTCGGCTACGGCTCCTTTCGATCGATTAGTTGACTATTCGACTAATAGGGGTCAGCCCTATACAGTGTGAACAAAGGTTATGAATTATAACCCTAGTTACTGTATACTAATACTGGCGTAGTGTCTTGCTTCACCTATTGGACAATGGGTGATCGCTGGAACGATTGTATCAATGCACCTATCATCACCTAGTATATAAGCAGGTGCAGTGGCTGATACTCTCCCTTCTGTAGTTCCTTTCATGTCCTCAACCCAAAAGGAGGAGAAGTATTACACAGGGCAATTAACAGAGGCTCAGTGAAGGAGTTACGAGTTGTAACCTGAACGGGGGAGACAGGCATTCCAGTGGATAATTATGCATGAAGAACCCCTACCAAGGGCAAAGAGCCCAGAACACTCCTAACTAGTTATAACTAGAAGACAATAATAATAATAATAATAATAATAATAATAATAATAATAATAATAATAATAATAATAATAATAATAATAATAATAATAATGATGATGATGATGATGATGATGATGATGATGATGATGATGATGATGATGATGATGATGATGATGATGATGATGATGATGATGATGATGATGATGATGATGATGATGATGATGATGATGATGATGATAATAATAATAATAATAATAATAATAATAATAATAATAATACATGTGATTTACATAGCACTTTTCTAGAACTCAGTCGCTTTACACTAAGAAGCGTGAGACAAACAACAGACAACATAACGAATACACAAGGATGGATGGGGGGCTAGAAGAAAGCAATGGAGAAGATATGCGCCTTGAGGCGGGATTGGAAAACTGCGAGGGACTCTGAGTCTCTAATGTCTTGGGGGAGAGAGTTCCAGACCCTGGGAGCTGCCCTGAAGAAGAGCTACATCCCCAAAACTAAAGGTTGGACTTGGGGTGGAGAGAGAATGGAGGCTCTGGAGGGATCTGAGTGGCCGAGAGGGTTGGTAGGGGGAGAGGAGGTCTGTGAGAAATGGGGGGGAGAAACCCAGTTAGAGTTGCAGTAGTGAAGACGGGAGGAGATGAGGGCGTGGATCAGTGATTCAGCAGCAGAGCCTATGAGAGAGGGCCTGATGGGGCCAATATTGTGAAGGTGCACAAGCGAGATTTTGACAATTTGGTGGATATGGGACACAAGGAAGAGGGAGGGATCATAGATCATGTCAATGTTGCATGCCTGGGAAGAAGGGCAGATAGTGGTGCCATCAGTGGTGTGTGGGGGTGTTGATTCTGCTGAGGGTGTGTGTGGGGGTGTTGATTCTGCTGAGGGTGTGTGTGGGGGTGTTGATTCTGCTGAGGGTGTGTGTGGGGGTGTTGATTCTGCTGAGGGTGTGTGTGGGGGTGTTGATTCTGCTGAGGGTGTGTGTGGGGGTGTTGATTCTGCTGAGGGTGTGTGTGGGGGTGTTGATTCTGCTGAGGGTGTGTGTGGGGGTGTTGATTCTGCTGAGGGTGTGTGTGGGGGTGTTGATTCTGCTGAGGGTGTGTGTGGGGGTGTTGATTCTGCTGAGGGTGTGTGTGGGGGTGTTGATTCTGCTGAGGGTGTGTGTGGGGGTGTTGATTCTGCTGAGGGTGTGTGTGGGGGTGTTGATTCTGCTGAGGGTGTGTGTGGGGGTGTTGATTCTGCTGAGGGTGTGTGTGGGGGTGTTGATTCTGCTGAGGGTGTGTGTGGGGGTGTTGATTCTGCTGAGGGTGTGTGTGGGGGTGTTGATTCTGCTGAGGGTGGACTTAGAGTTGATGAGGAGTTCAGTTTTGTCGTTGTTGGACATTTGTCACTGGACATTGTGTTGCATCCAGGCTTTTATTGCAGACGGAGTCGATGTGAGAGAGCGGTGGGTTGTGGGGGTGTTTGGTGCTGAGGACAGACAGAGAGATGGAACTCTCAGACATGTCTAACAAATATAATGTGATGAAAGGAGAAGAGCAAGAGGCTGCTGTGCAGGCGTCTTCCACTGAGACCCCTTGAGCAGGAGGCAGCCACTGCACAGGAGCCAGGCCCCCGGTAGATGGAGACAGTTGGTTGCTTGGGTTGTAACAGACTAATGCCCTTGCAGCCAAAATGAAAGTAATTTTTTTTTAGACAGAGCCTGGCCTTTGGCAGAGCTCCTAATGTCCTTAGGGACAAAAGTGACAGTCAGGCATTCCGGAAGGACTGACAAAGCACATAACTCGCTGAGGTGCTTTGCCAATGTGATAGCCAAGAGAAACGTTGTCTTGAAAGGCCTTTTCCAAGGGCTCAGACGGGGGTCATTTATATAGCGTTTTATCCAAAGTGCTTTACAATTTGTTCCTCACATTTTACCCATTGACTCACACATTCACACACCGACGGCAGAGGCAACCAATGCAAGGTGCCAACCTGCTCATCGGGAGCAATTAGGGGTTAAGTGTCTTGCTCAAGGACACGCTGCTGGGAGGAGAGGGAATAGAACCGGGAACCTCCGGATTACCAGACATCTGCTTTACCTCCTGAGCCACTTTCGCCCCATAGTACTAATGAGAGGCTCCATTGAGGGGTCAGGTTGCATTTCACTGGCTCCTAGCTCCTTGCAAAAAGCGCTTAACCAGAGAATGACTGAAAAGCTGATTATCATCAAAACCCTGGTGACAGGCAGAGATGGCCGACGCAATAGACCTTCACAGTCGAGAAAGACAAATTAGTCTAACAGAGACCGGAGGAAAGAGCGGACCGATTCCAGAGGACAGGAAACCTGCTCCAGAAACCTGGCCTCACACCAAGATTCAAATGAAAGCCACTTCCCTTTCTTATATAACAGGAATCATCTCAGGTGAGCTTGGCAGTCATAACCGACCAGAATGGGATATGAACACCAGCCCCATCCAAACTCTGTTCTCTGTGTACTGTATGTTCTTTCAGGGAGTGTTATGTTATGTAGCCAAGTCTAGGAGAGTTAAACAGTAATAGATATTCTGCTATCTCTCTCTATTGTTCTACTATCCTTCCCATTACATCATGTTTTTAATCTCACACGTGTCTCCCCAGGTGGCGGCATTGGAAGGGAACCTGGGGGAGACGGGTCAGAAGTACTCTGTGGAGATGGAGCGCCTGCAGGCCACTCTGAATCAACTGGAGGACGACCTGTCCCAGCTGAGGCTGGACATGCAGCGCAACAAGACAGACTACGAGCAGCTGCTCCGCATCAAGCAGAACCTGGAGATGGAGATCGCCACCTACAGGCGCCTGCTGGAAGGAGAGGAAACGTGAGTTGCTGTCGCCTGTCGGTGTTAAAAGGGATGCTTGAGAGTTTCAAGAAGAATATGTAATTCATCACAAAACGGGAGTCATTTCAGTCCATCGTGTATTTGTTGCCATTTTGTTGTTGAAATATTGGAAGGAATAATTATTTGCATTTGTTAGCAAAGCAGGTGTTCATTCTAGCAAGGACCTTTAGTAAAACCTCTATCTGGGTTTGAACCACAAGTCTTGTGCTTGCCAGCATGAAAGGCAGCAGCGATACCGATCCAGCCGAATCAAAAACGTATACTTAATTTGGTCGCAAGGAAATTGAGTCAGACTTCGCCTACTCTGTTACACGAGTTCAGGTCAACAGTGTTGAAAACATTATTGGAAAAAATTATAAACCTTTGTGTTTAGTTGGGGCGGCCAGGTAGCGCAGCGGACTAAGCGTCTGTCTACCACCGCAGATACAGTGGGATCGAATCCGGCTGCCGCGGTACCTCCGGCTTGGTCGGTCGTCCATACTGACACAATTGGCAGTGTCAGCTGGTGGAAAGCCGGTGGGGTGGGTCCTGGTCGTTGTAAACAGCGACTCCTACAGGTCGGTCAGGGCGCCTGCACAGCGAGGGAGGGAACTGGGGGAGGTAGTGTGATCCTCCCACGCGTTACACTTCCCCAGTGAGAGTCCTTGCTGTCAGGTGAAAAGAAGCGGCTGGCTGTCTCCACATGTATCGGAGGAAGCATGTGATAGACTTCAGGGCTCCCTAGACCGGCAAGTGAGGGGGAAATGCGCGCAACGACCAGGAAGGGGAGGGGGGAATTGGCATAACGACTAAATTGGGATGGGAGAAAAAAAAATACAGAAAAATAGGAGGAGAAAAAGTAGATCAAAAAATGTAAACCTTTGTGTTTAGTTTTCATAGAGAAAACAAAATGTTGTATCTTTCACGTCTTAAAAAACTCAGCACCCAGACAGGATCATCTGTGTTACCTGCCTTCGGGTTTCATCTTCAATGCTTTCTTTTGATCTTCTTTCAGCCTTTTAAGATCCTGTGTTTTTAAGATCCTGTATTTTCAACACCCTGTATTTTTAAGATCCTGTATTTTTAAGAGCCTGTGTTTTTTATTCTTACACGCTGTCTGCTTTCTATTTACTCAGGGTCAAGGAAGTTCCCCCTCCACCAAAGAGTGAGTCTTTTCTTTACACATCCTTAATGACGAAGGGGAATCTCTAGAATAGTCTGTGGTGTGGATATGAGTCATATGACGAGTCAGACAGTGGTACCTGCCTCTGCCTGTATGCGCTGCACTCAACCGTAGGCTGCAGACTCTGTTTGTAGACGTCAGTCAGCTAGTAAAACCACAAGCAGTTTAGGACTTAAACCAGGGATGAATGTCTAGGGATCAGAATATCAATGACAACAATGGTTCATGATGACTTTAGAATGAGTTACAGACACAACATTACATAATACGCTCGGCACAGATCAAACCCAAACAGTAGCGCTCATGCAGGTGAGGACTGGGAAGAGAATGAATGAATGAATGAATTAATGAATTAATGAATGAAAAAGTTAATTTTTGAACATGTATTCTCCATATTCCTCCAAACAATCACGGTATCTAGCTCCGTCAAACAGAACAATCATAACAACAAAAAATTTAAAAAATTTAAAAACAATTCAAAAAACAAAAAAAGGAATTATAAACGAAAAGTCAAGAGCAATGTATTTAGTTAGCAGACATGTCCAAAAAAGGAGTAGAGGGAAGCTAAGCTTATTGATCCCTACCCCCTTACATTTACATTTGTTCTTCCATTAATTTGACTAGATATAACATAATTTAGTATAATACAATATAGAATATACTTTTACTTACAGTACGAAAAATTTTCTCTAATTTGTATTTTTAAGCTGCTTTTTAAATTGTGCCATATGTTTACTCAGTTTGATGTATTCGGGTAAATTATTCCACAACTTCACTCGACAAACAGATATGCACATGCTTTTCAGCGTAGTGTGTACCATTGCAGGGACGTGCACAGGACTTTAGAAAGGCAGGTGCCCGGAATCATAAAAGGGCATTAATTAGTAAATGTAAGGCGAGCGCGCGCAGCGCGCGAGCCCGATTTTTGGGGTTAATACAAGTCTATCATGGTACATTCAGTTTCACCGATAGATGTCACCAAAACTACATAGTATCCCTTTAATAACACAATATGCGCTCCAGACCAACAGCTGAGAGAGAGAGAGAGAGAGAGAGAGAGAGAGAGAGAGAGAGAGAGAGAGAGAGAGAGAGAGAGAGAGAGAGAGAGAGAGAGAGAGAGAGAGAGAGAGAGAGAGAGAGAGAGAGAGAGAGAGAGAGAGAGAGAGAGAGAGAGAGAGAGAGAGAGAGAGATCGCATCATCGCAACTATACCTTGTTAAGTTGAAACGCACAGTGGTCCAGCAGGGCAGAATGGCTTGATAAAGTATATCCACTCCACTCCACTGTCCAGACTGTGTTGATGTCCATTGTCCATGCATGTCCAGTTGTCCACACTGCATCCATATAGCTTGTTGTTAGCCAACAACGGCAACAAGTACTGTGCAGAGCTGTGTCTTTGCCCATTTCCTCATCAAACAGCCTGCAAACTACCTGGCGTTCTATCGCCCTGCTCTAAGACAAACTCTAACCTTAACCAACTTTGAAAGAGTGCCTAAGCTTAGTTAACCGTCGAAAGAACTTGCCTTCACGCTCTAAGACAAATAGCTGCATCTCACAACAACACAGCCAGAAAATGGTGTTGGCCAATCAGAGAGAACGTCTCCGCGAAATGCGGCTAAGGAAAAAAATGAGAGAGAGAGAGAGAGAGAGAGAGAGTATGCTGCGTAGGCTGGAAGGACCTATTATTTACGAGAGGGGTGGCATTTCTCTCTCTTTCTTTACCTAATATTTAGATTCTATCGTGACATCTTTCATTTGGAAGGGCAGGGCAGTATATATATATGTGCAACTGTAAAAAAAAAAAAAAAAAAAGAGGGTGGCATAAAAAGGGCACTTTCTAATGAGAAATGAAAAAGGCAGGTGCCCGGGCACCCCTTCACCCCTATGTATGCACGTGCCTGTACCATTGGTTGTTTAAGATTCCTTCTCCCTCTTAAGTTATATTCTCCTTCCCTGTCTCTGAACCATTTTTGAACTGTTCAATAACTATATTACAGTAATATAGTTACACCCGTGGTTCAATATTCCCTTTGGGATGTACTCCTATACTGTCCTGTGTAGCTCAAAGGGTAAAGCACCTGGCACTTTGAGCCTGGCACTAATGGGCTAAGGGGTTCGATTCAGACTGGGGCCAGCCACCCATACTGAAATAATATATGCAGTCATTCTAAAGTGCTTTGAGTAGTACTAGTGAAAATGCACTCTAGCAGTGGTTCTCTGCCACCTTTTCCCTCAGACATTAAGTCGCAACCCAAATTTCTGGAATTTGTTCACACCTTCATGCACTGTTAAAAACATGAAATAAACAAACAAAAAAAGGGCAACTAGGGCTAAAAACCCAATGAAATTAAAAAAAAAGTGGACTTACAGTATCCTTAGGTCCTTTTCACTTCTAAATGGCGTTTCATTGTTGATGGCTTCATGCTTTCATGTGCAGCACTTCGCTGCACACAACACACTTAGGTTTTGGTCCCTTTCTTTTGTCCTCAATGTAAGTAAACCTATATCTAATGTGCTCTGTGTCTGTTTCAGCATTGTTTACAAATGCTTGAATGAGCGTGTTACTCTCATGACAATGCATGCTGGCAGCGAACGCTACTGCACGCATGCTGCATCATGGGAAACATACGTCCTTCAAAATAAAGGCGCAGCATCGGAAATTCTGTAGACTTTTTCCCTTTTTTCCCCCAAGCATATATAGAAATGCATAACAAATAGGGAAACAAGTCCAGGCACACACTCCAGGTTTTTAATATAGAAATGCAGCAGTTCATTTATTCACTGAGGAGGAAACCCTTATGTTAGTGTTAAAGGCGTGTGTGTGTGTGTGTGTGTGTGTGTGTGTGTGTGTGTGTGTGTGTGTGTGTGTGTGTGTGTGTGTGTGTGTGTGTGTGTGTGTGTGTGTGTGTGTGTGTGTGTGTGTGTGTGTGTGTGTGTGTGTGTGTGTGTGTGTGTGTGTGTGTGTGTGTTGTGTGTAGGGGAGCACTGACACACACACACACACACACACACACACACACACACACACACACACACACACACACACACACACACACACACACACACACACACACACACACACACACACACACACACACACACACACACACACACACACACACCTTCAAATAAATAACACTCCAAACAGTCCAGCTCCTATAATAGATAATAAAATAAAATTATATTCATCCCAATGTTGTAATTGTGTCTACTCTACATCTCAATGACTCACACTGTTGAATTCACTTGTTACAAGACAAAGTTTGCATTAGATTATTCTGTAAAATCATAATAGAAATACTGTCTCCATTGTTGTCTAATAGAGCTTTAATGCCAACTGGGTGGCAGGATGTTAGGGAGGCTCAAGGGTTAAGACAGACACAACAACTGTTGTGAAATCTAAGCCACAGACAGACTGGGTAAACATGTGAGAAAAGGTCATACTAATTTTCACATACTTTTACAATGACAAAACAATGCCATTAAAGTACATCTTACAAGTGTTCGGGAGGGAAGAGTGGGTTGGCTGAATAGTCTGCTGCCCAGTACACCAACATCCCTGTGGTTGGCACTCAGCAGCTCCACTGGAGCAGTGCCTTGCTCAAGGACACCCTCACAATAGTTACTGAGACAGTTACTATGGTAGAGACGTTGGTAGAGAGTAGCTTATGTTCATACATATTAATAAAACTTTTCTTGACCATCGAAATAACAAATTGGAGTCATTGATTTAGTTAGTTACTAAGGTCTCATTATCATCTTGTCTCATCTCGTCAAATCTCTCCCCCCCCCCACCCCCCCCCACCCCCTGCAGAGGAGCTGGATGTCCGCACCAGGAAGATCGTGAAGGTGGTCACTCAGACCATGATCAACGGCAAGGTGGTGGATGAGACCAGCGAGGTGGAGCAGATAGAGGAGACCAGGAAGTAGAGAGAGAAGGGGAGGAGAGAAAGAGAGGAAAATAAAGAGAAAGGAGATGAAATTATAGGAGAATAAAGAAGAGAGAGGGGGGGGGGTGAAAGAAGGAATAGAGCATGTTGAGATACGGAGACCATGCATGAACAGAGAGAAGGAGCTTGTGTCAGGACCTTACACAGAAGAAACCATGTATCATTTCAGTTAAACCAGCATTACCTTTTTGGGGGGGGGGGGGGGGGGGGGGGGTAATTAATATCACGATAACCATCTGGAATTTCTTTCTGATATTCATATATATCATGATATGTATCTGCATGCATACGGTATGTAAAATCACAGGATAAATATTCCAATTGCTGTTCATTGCATTGAACAGCATGCTAATGTTAATTGTCAAATAACATCCCCTCAAATAAGGAAGATCTCATTTTTGAAATTTAAGTTCATATGTAGTTGTTGTTATTGTTGTTATCATTTACACAATATCATACTTCCACTATGATCCTGATATATGATAAACAAAAATATTGAATTATCACCCTTTCTTATAATGAAACACCTTTATTCCCTTTAACACCTTTATGCCTTACTTCTTATTTGTTTTTATTTGCCTTACTTTGAGTTTTGTTTTATTGTTGTCGTCTAAGAAACATTAGTAGATACTTTTACCAACTCATACATATTAATTTCTAGAGTGTAATTAGAACCTAGAACTTTGAGATGTTTGTTTTAATGAGAACTGAACGTTTGCTTTTTGCATTCCTATCCCACTACTGCTACTATATAATGTACAATAGCTTATTAGCTGATTATGACATCATCAACATTCAACTTGTAATGTTTTACAAAAAAAAAACATGCATGTTCATCATATTTATTTCTTAGCATGAGCCTATATTATAAAGGGTTATTACACTATTTCTAGAAATGTCTTTCATTAGAATAGCATACCATTGGGTTTTGTACCCTGAGACGGGTTTGTGTTGGTATATTTTTATCAAGACAGTCTGAATAAAGAGTTATTCCAGTTTGTTGTGTTGGCTATTCTGGCTTTTCTTGTTTCTCAATATTATTTAAGCCTATTCATAGTAGTCCATCACCACCACCGCAGACGTATTGGGTACAAACTAAATGTGACTGTAATTAAATGACAACCATAGAGCCACATAGAGCTGTGTTCATGGCATTGTGCCATTTTGTTTGGATGAATGTTTTATGGCTTCTGATCATAATTCAAATAATGAATGCAGTAGCATCCATCTATCCTAACTCATCCATCCATCCACCCACCCATTCACCCATCCATCCATTCATCCACCAACCTACCCACCCAACCACCCACCCATTCATCCATCCATAAATCTCTCCAAATACAACCTGTCATCAACAAATCTGCTGTGTGCATCAAAATGTTATCAAAGAGAAAGTAGAGGTGAAGAGAAAAGAGGCGAGGGAAGGAAAGAAGAAGAAGACATGCCAGGACAGGAGAGAGTGAAAGAAAGGAGAAGGGAACAGAATACAAGAGAGTGACAGAAGAGAAGAGACTGAGATTATGAGAACAGAGATAAGTTAAAACAAGCATTGCTTTATAATTAGTGGTGCAGGTCGCCAGCCACATATACCTCCCCACAGTCCTTATGAAGGTGGACACAGCTGTTGCCATTGTGCCGAGGTGTGGATGAAAAGTAGCGCTTTCATCATATCTACGCTTCATCTTTTATGACGAGGAGATAATTGAGGGGGAAACAAGTGTCATTAGAGAGAGTTGTAAAATAAAACCACTACCTGACAAGTAACCTGTGTGTCACTCTCTTGCTATGCTGTGTTTGTTGAGCTTTGTGTCTAACTTACTGTCATGCACTTGTCCTAATAAACTAACCTACACTGTAGCACTCAACACTTTGATGAACATTGTTGCTCAGCTGATAGAGTTGTGCCCTTCCTGATGACTTGTCGTACAGAACATGTAAGTCGCTTTGGATAAAAGCGTCAGCTAAATGACTAAATGTAAATGTAAATGCTTGAAAATGCAATACAATAATTTAGTCATGGGTGCTGAATGCTACTGTAGCCTACAGACTTGGATTTGCCATACAAACATGTTTAGCATTCAAGGGACGAAATATATGAACAGTATTTGCTATGTGTCACAAGCTAGGCAGGCACTTTGTGCTTGGCACCTGTGTGTTGACCGTGTCGCTGACCAGCCTCAAACTGAGAACCGTTCAGTCACCAGCACAATGTGACCACTAATGGGCTGACACTTCCCCATTTACATCGGTTGAGGTTGAGAGGGTCAGCAGTTTCAAGTTCCGGCTCGGTGTGCACATCACTGAGGACCTCTGGTCACTACACACGGACATGGTTCTATTTCCTGAGGAGGTTTGGCATTCACATCAACATCCTGACAAACTTCATAGGTGCACCGTCCGGAGCTTGCTGAAGGGCTGCATCGCAACCTGGTACATTTTACATTTGGTACATGGGCACAGGAATTGTTCTGCCCACAGCCGCAGATAACTACAGAGAGTAGTGGAGGAACTGTTCTGCCCACAGCCACAGATAACTACAGAGTGTAGTGGAGGAACTGTTCTGCCCACAGCCACAGATAACTACAGAGTGTAGTGGAGGAACTGTTCTGCCCACAGCCACAGATAACTACAGAGTGTAGTGGAGGAACTGTTGTGCCCACAGTCTCATATCACTACCGAGAAGAGGCATCACAGCACATCACTGGCAAAAGACTCCTGGCCGTTCAGGACATAATTTCCTCAGCAGTGCCTGCAGAAGGCACACAGCATTATCAAGGACCACAGCCACCCAGGACTGTTCTCCTTGTTACTGTCTGGCAGACGATGCAGGAGCAGGGCTGCACGCACCACCAGACTCAAAGACAGTTTTTACCACCAGGCCATCATGCTTCTCAACTCATAAACCTGCAGTGTTTACAATGTTTACATAAAAATGCCTCAAACCACACCTGCTGCTATTGAACCTAGACTACCGGTGGCAATAGGCAATGGTAACACTTAGTGACTTAGGGGTGTAAATATTTGACCCCACAACGATTCGATGAGATTACGATTCTTCAGGCAACGATTCAATGCATCATGAAATCTCTTCATTTGACCACGTTTCGGTTAGATTCAATGCGATTCGATACATTTACATCAGTTAATTCTCCCAAAAATGTTGAATACAAAAATGTGGCTGGGGGAACTGATTCACTCAGCATGAATGGACTATAGGTCAATACAAAATCGACCTATAATAATAATTATTATAATTTTTTTAAAGAAAATAAAAAATTCTGATCGATTCTAACATTTTCAAATCGATGCAGTTGAATCGTCACCTTAGGATCGATGCATTGCGATCCTACATTGGATCGATGCATTGCGATCCTACATTAACGGTACCGCACGTTGATTTGAGAGATGCCATTAAAAGTTTGGTTTGCAAAATACGACCAGCAACTATTGCAACATGAAGGGCTCATTGCAATTCCAGGAAATTGATGTGGCTACATTGGTGTAACCTGAGCGCAAGTGTGCACACTTTCAATGCCAAGATTGTGATTTATAACCCCCCCACCCAGTCGTTTGTGCTTTATTGAACTGCTATATCATTATTATTATTATTATTATTATTATTATTATTATTATTATTATTATTATTATTATTATTATTATTATTATTATTATTATTATTATTATTATTATTATTATTATTGTTATTATTATTATTATTATTATTATTATTATTATTATTATTATTATTATTATTATTATTATTATTATTATTATTATTATTATTATTATTATTATTATTATTATTATTATTATTATTATTATTATTATTATTATTATTATTATTATTATTATTATTATTATTATTATTATTATTATTATTATTATTATTATTATTATTATTATTATTATTATTATTATTATTATTATTATTATTATTATTATTATTATTATTATTAATAATAATAATAATAATAATAATAATAATAATAATAATAATAATAATAATATAATAATAATAATAATAATAATAATAATAATAATAATAATAATAATAATAATAATAATAATAATAATTATTATTATTATTATTATTATATATGCATAATGCCATGATATGCTGAAAAAAAAATCATCTGAAGGTTATATAACTGAACGGTTATGTGTAATTAAGTGTCGGTCACACGATTCCTATCAATTCAACACAAACACAAAATAAGTTTTAAAAGTGAAGAAGCCATGCTCTCCATCACATGTAGCCTACACATGTTTTGATGGGGATTTTAGTAAGTGAGTTGTCTAAACAAAAAAGCATAGGCTGAAGGAACCAGGCTACAGATGTAGAGATTCCTCACCTAGAGCCTTTTTCGGAGTCTGATAATTCCTTAATGAGAGTGTCCCACCCGGGCACATGTATTTTCCATCGTAACACAACAACATTACATGCTGTATATGCAACACAACCTGTCATTTCCGGTCCTGACCTTTCTGTTAGGGGTCATGGGAGACCAAAACCCATCTATGAAAATGGAAGATGTAAGTCCAGCGAAGCACAGCATGGATGATGGCCTGTATGATCAGGGGTTAAAGAGAATGTGTTAGAGCTGTCCTGTCCAGATCACCATCTTCTGGGCAACCAAACTTTAGTAAACACCAGCGAATAAGCAATACTTCATTCTTGTCACGCGCAAAGGTTCAATGCAGTATTTCCTGAATCTTGAATCAGTAGGTACTGTAAATAAGAGCTACTATGTAGGTAAGTTTTCTGAGAGTTGTCATGACCGAACTGGTTTTCAAAATTAATATTAGATTATTATTTCTCTAAGATATTTCTGTGGTGGACTATGTGGGGTTGGTTTTAGTTTATTCCTGCGAGCTATGTATTTATTTTGGGTTTATTTTGGGTTTACTCACCAGACTCTCTGTGGGTTAATTGCCATGTGACATGGCAGGTGTGTGGGCTTGATTGGCACCTGATTGGTGTCAGGTGTGCAGTGTCTTTAAGTAGGCTTGGTTTCCTGTGCTGTAATGCTTGTTTATTACACGTTTGTCCTCAGTAGTAGAGGAATGTTTCTCATTTTCTCGCTTTTGTTTCCCCCTCTCTTTTCAACTGCTAAGCAAGTGGTGGTTGTTTTGAGTTTTTTCTCCATTCCTCTGAGCCTTGTGTTTAGTGTGTCAGTAGCTTTTTATTTGTATTCATTCAGTGTTCCTGTGTTTTCCCCGCCCTATCTAATCGCTCTGCAATCCTGGGAGGAACTTCAAGAATCACATTTGACTAACACCCATGTGACTAACACCCTCCCATCCTGACCATTTATTATGCTGATGTAGTATAGTTCTACTTTCTGAAAAATGTATTAGATAAATACATTTGATTAATAACACAACAAAGCATTCTAATGTAGATTTTTTTGCATAGCTGATGCCATGATTGAAGCCTTGAAACAGCCCTAGCAATGATCATGTGTTGCCTTACTCAAGGGTTCAGTTTGATGCATATCATCGTTGGTAAGACGGCAAGCATGTTACAAGTTGACATGAATTACCCTTTCATTCAACACAAATGTAAATTCAGATTTACCTGAAACTTTGAAGATGCCACATGTTTACCATGGTTTTTGAAGCAGTTGTATTCTTAGCCTGCATTTGAAATCTCACTTTATCTCACTAAACCACTGAAATTGGTCTAACCCTTACGAAAAATAATATCATAGCATTTCCTTAAATGGGTGATGGTAGTGACTGAATTAGGATGGAAATACTGTGTACTGGTACTGGTGTACTGGTACTAGGTTGGTAGTACCAAGGTCAATTATAAATACAATGGCAGGTACCATAGTAAAAAAAATAAGTAGTACAATCATACTACCGTGATCGCGTGATAGTGATCTTTTTCACAAGCAGAAAACATTAGAACAATGTCAGGTGGTTTATTCAGGATTCTTGGCTTTGTATCTGTGGTAAAAGAGGTAAACAATTGAACAAGGAGACAGACAGACAGACAGACAGACAGACAGACAGACAGACAGACAGACAGACAGACAGACAGACAGACAGACAGACAGACAGACAGACAGACAGACAGACAGACAGACAGACAGACAGACAGACAGACAGACAGACAGACAGACAGACAGACAGACAGACAGACAGACAGACAGACAGACAGACAGACAGACAGACAGACAGACAGACAGACAGACAGACAGACAGACAGACAGACAGACAGACAGACAGGCATGCAGGCTTACAGACAAAGAGACGGGCAGGACCACCTAAGGAGGACCACATCACTCTCTCCCGCATCTTGCTCCATTTGATTCAGCTCTGAAGCGTTGCCAGATATTTACACCTCCATCCGCTCCAGGAAGTATTGGCAAGATGCTCCACCTGCCTCTATTGTTGCCTTGTAGAGGTCAGATTCCTGGAAGTTGCCTGGAGGTTGGAAGGAGAGTGCAGTCTTTTTGAGTGAGGAGCACTGGCTGAAAGGTGAGTCTCTGGGTCTGTTGAGAGAGGAGTGAGAGGCCTCGAATTGATGATTACTGTGACCTCTGCCACCGGGGTAGACGGCACCTTGTGTGTCATGCGAGAGGGACTGGTCTGTTTGAGCATGGAATCTAATATGCGTGTGGAGACACCTATCATCCGCTCCCAGGCTCCCCCCATGTGGGATGGTGTGGGGTGGATTAAAGACCCATGAACAACCTTTTTCATCTTGGTTCTTCTTCACTCTGGGTTCATGAGGATCGGTCAGCAGGATTTTCAGCTGTTTACAAGTCCCTATGAAATTGGTCCCACAGTCCGTGCTAATCTGCTTGGCAGGTCCTTCGCAGAATAAGAAACCTTCTGAAGGCATTCATGAAGGCGGATGAATCAGTGGATAGAGTGGTGGCGAGAGAGCGAACCCCCCTGTCTGAGTCTGGCTTGGTGAGGTCAAACCTCTCCTCTTCCAGAGATGGGCTTTGTTCAGCTTGTGACAGGAAAGCAGGTCCTGTGAGCCTGTTGGTGGTGCTCAGCAGAGCTGCTGCTACGGAGTGAGTGGCGAGCGAGGTGTGCAGGGTTATGCCTCATAGAGACATGCCATTGTGCTGGGCTTGAGACCTTCCTGATACGCTGCACTGTTACTGACGTCTTGTCTGGTTATAGATATATCCCTCATTCATCAACGTGTTCTACGCACAGATCTGTGCTTACCCTGTGCGTACGATCATTTCTAAGCAAAGAGTGGGATTCATCAATTTCGATTTGAACTTGACTTCGTGCTTACATCTACGCACAGTTCAGACCTGGCGTACCTAGCGCCCAGTGGTAGAATATATTATTACAACAAGGAAATGAGCTTCTGTGCATAATAACACTGGCACGTTCTGTACGAACCGTAGTTCATTATAGTTCATTGTAAAATAGCAACAGTAGTGTAATTATGGTCAAAACCCTATAAATAGCATTTGGAATAATAGATCTTTCTCTCAGAATGAATGCAGCATGGTTTATATAGCGTTATCGGAATATACGGGGTATAGGCTACTGACTGACTGCGCTCCGCGTAGCTTGATTGATTGATTGATTGAAAAGTTTATTAACAGATTGCAGAATGGGTACAGTACAGTACAGCTCAGTACATACAATTGTTAATTGGGGATGCAGACCAACTTTCGTCTTGTTTACATCAGGGTCCCCCATTTTCAATTCATCATAAATCATAAAGCTCAACTCGTTATTATTCTGCGCAGACCGCAGAAACACGGGAACGTTTTGATTATATTTAAAAGGCTTTACGTTAAACGAAACAAGTGGAACTTCGAAGCTGTAAGCAGAATACAAGTCATATGAATATAGTGTTCTTCCCCCTTTTTACTGTATAAGAAAGAATAGAAAACGCATTGCAATGACACTATAGTGGACAGACTATGTATATGATGGGATTCAAGTTCGCGTTTTTGTTGCTCATAGGCATGCTGTCAGAGTATGATATCTTAATCAAACATTCTAGAACATTTGTCGTCACAGATCATGTCCTAATAGAACATAGGCTATGGCATGGATCGTGATATTGTGTGGACTGTTATTATTACTGTACACCGGTACCACCCATTGTGACAACAGCCTTGTGAGTCCCGCACACAAACATGATGGAATTCAAGTTCATGTATTGAAAGGCAGGCTATCATACATGCAGTGAGATTCATTGTTCTTGTATATGCTCTCGTATTATATTGTTTATATAGGCTACCCAATACTGACATCAAAATAGATTGTAGTATGCCTCTAGAAATCATATGCAGCAGGTAGAAAATTGACGGGAGATCCATCGCGATTTGGAATAAAATTGAGGAGAACTTTAATCCCTGGGGTATTAATCAAACAACACGTGAAAAGGCAGTCATATTCCAGCGCGGTCTTTATTAGCCGACAACAAAATAGATGCATCTAAAAATCATATAGCCAATCGAACACAACTAATAAAGGCATTCATATTACAGCACGGTTATAATGACACACAACCAACGCCAAACAGTGGTCAACGAACGGTAATGGACCTGTCTCAAAACCCTGCCCTCTTTTCTTGATCCTCCAATCACAGCTGTTGCTTACCTCTGACTTCCTCGTACAAACAAAGTTTGTACGAGGAAGTCAGAGGTAAGCGACAGCTGTGATTGGAGGATCAAGAAAAGGGGCAGGGTTTGAGACAGGTCTGCAGCAATGGTCTTAGGGAGCCGTTGATATCTGACATCACCGTTTACGAGTCCGCCTTTTATTTATCCCACAATACGCGATAGTGTCTTCTTGGTTCGACAGCAGTGAACAATCTTCGTGGAGTTTCTCAGGGTTCCGCTCGGGTCCGTCCATTATTTCACATCCCATGGGGGGTGTTTCCTCATTTTCATGACCATATATGGATAATCATGCACGAGCATTGACGGTAGAACAAAGTGGTATTCATCAACACGGAGGACCATAGAGCCTGCATACGCACGTGTGATGAATGCCGACTTCCCTGTGCGTACGCTAGTTCTACATTCCGTGCTTACGTGTGGAAGTAGGTCAAGTTCTACGTCCACGTTGATGAATGAGGGCGACTCTGCTATCCTCCACGGCATCTGGAGGGTAGTGCAGTTCACATGTGACCATCTATGCAGCTAGAATGGGGGCGACAGTGGCTCAGGAGGTAGAGCAGTCGTGTGGTAGTCGGAAGGTTCCAGGTTCAATTCCTGTTCCTCCCAGGCAGCGTATTGAAGTGTCCTTGAGCAAGACACTTAAACCCCTAATTGCTCCTGATGTGCAGGTTGCACCTTGCATGGTTCCCTCCGCCGTCGATGTGTAAATGTGTGAGTGAATGAGTGAATGTGAGGAACACTTTGGATAAAAGGGTCTCGAGTTACAAGACGATATATCCGGCAAGCGTCATTTGACAGGCCGCTCCGTCAAGTGACCACATGGTCCTGAACTGACCAATCACCGCTGATGGCGAAAATGATTGACCACCGTTGTAGCCAAGCGGCTTCTGCTCCGAAAGCGATCCCAAATGGGCGGGTCTACTCTATTTCATTAGCATTCAAAGTGATTATTCTTTATTGTGTTATAAGTATGAAGTATAAAGTTAAGCTTTGCAAAAAAGGTATGCAATCGTGAAAAACAAAAACAAAAATGGCCCCATCTTTGCCCGATGTTACTCATCGTGGGCTGCCACACTTTGATATCTTTGCTAATTGATGTTTCATGCTGAAATACTGTAATTGAAGTTCCAGCACAGACACCTCCCCTCTCACTACCTGGTAGGAGCTAGTTGATTACATTAATTTAAAATGACATATCCAGACAGGGTTCACATGATGACAATTGAATTCCATTCAAGTTATGGCTATTAGGGAGGACAACTTTGCCTTTGCCTGTGCTTGCGGAAGCTAGCATGGGCTACTAAAATGTCTATTCCTGTCCAAAGTAGTGTATGTATTGCACACTAAAGCAGCGGCATTTACAGTAAATGCAGCATAACCCATGTTAGGGGGTTCCCCCACTCTGGATGAGATGAAAGGAGCCCATCCCTCCTAAAGCATATAGTCACATTTCCACTTATTGTACACCATGACAGTGATTAGTGGCCATAGACAATTACATCATATTTTTCCTGAGACAATGACACAGACGGGTGGAAGACAGAGAGATCATGGGATCAGCCAGTGTGGTAACGTCTCATAAACAACAAAAACAAAACCTCTGCAGGCAGATCGTCTGGCTGGCACGACTTCACATCATAGGAATTCAACCAATCCAAAAGGCTGTGTAGAGCAGTTAGGGCAATATGGCCAAAATATCACAATCACAATTCTTTCTGGATTTCATTGGATTTCGTTGAACAATTTCATTAAAATGATAGTGTGACATGACATTTTATTTTTGTTGTTAGGTAGTCAGTTGCCATACATATTTTCTTAATTAACTTTTGTAACCTCTTAACACTTTGGGTGCCGGGAACCGTCTTTAGACGTCATTCCCGGCCATGCTGCCAGGAAAACAGCCTCTCCCTGAACGTCAGCAAAACAAAGGAGATGATTGTGGACTTCAGGAGGTCGGGGGTCAAGGACTACAGCCCCCTCAGCATCGACGGGGCACCGGTTGAGAGAGTCAACAGCTTTAAGTACCTCGGAGCCCACATATCCGAGGACTTGACATGGACCACACACATTGACAGTGTTGTGAAGAAGGCACGACAACGCCTCTACTTCCTCAGGCGCCTAAGGAAGTTCCAAGTCAGTCAGAAGATCCTTAAGAACTTCTACTCATGTACAATAGAGAGCATCTTGACTGGCAACATCACCTCCTGGTTTGGGAATAGCACTGCACAAGACCGAAGCAGACTACAAAGAGTGACACGTTCAGCCGAACGCACAATTGGAGGGGGGCTCCCCACCCTCCAGAACATTTACAACAAGCGTTGCAAGGGCAAGGCTAAGAGAATCATTAAAGACTCCAGTCACCCGAACAACTGCCTCTTTGAACTGCTGCGGTCAGGCAAGCGATACCGGCAGGGCCGGACTGGCCATCGGGAGCACCGGGAGTTCTCCCGGTGGCCTGACCTGGACAGATTAAAAAAAATATATATATATATAATTTTTTTTTTTTTTTTTTTTTTTATTATTATTATAATATTTTTTGCCCACAGTCAGGCCACTGAACTTAGACGCCATTGTTTCTAGTTGCGGCGGTGCGATAGTTAGATAATAGGTGGGTGGGGTGGGGGGAACCATAGATATATAGATATCTATGGGGGGAACAACCAGGATTTCACTGTCTGCGACAGAGTTGGAGTAGTGTCTGACTCTCCCCCTCTCGCGGAGCATTCTCACACACACACAAATGGAGCCGTGCTGTGATTGGTGAATGTGATTGGTGGAGGCGGGACCAGGCCATACAACTGATTGACAGCGGAGACGGCGAATGGAATGGCAGAGATGGCACTCTCACGAGATAAAGCTGGGAACGAGGTTACACTGAGCCAGGTAGTGAAGTGGGGACTCGGGAGAGAGATAGAGCGAAAGTAACATTGATGTCAAGATGGACAGTGGAAGAAAGAGAAAGGGTGGATCAGAGAGGGAGAAAGCAAACAAAAGAAAGGCCCTTGCATCAGGAGATGCTGCTAAATCCGGGAACATTTATCAAATGTTTTCTTGCACCAAGCCCAAAGTCAAGGGACCAGCAGGTTAGTCAGTGAGAAAAATAAACACGTGGATGTTGATTGATTGATTGAAAACTTTATTAACAGATTGCAGAATGGGTACAGTACAGTACAGCTCAATACATACAATTGTTAAGGGGATGCAGACCAGAGAAAGACTTTCGTCTTGTTTACATCAGGGTCCCCCATTTTCAATTCATCGTAACATATATGACATACATGACATACAGATAGACAGTACTGCTACATCTATACATTTATGACATACCAGATTTGCAATTACAGTACTGTTTGTGATACAAAAAGAGTCCAGAAAAAAAAGAGTATATACATTAGACGTAGAAACTGTACATTGGATTGGGTAGGTGGGGGTGGGGGGGGACTGTACATTGGAGGTGGTTGGGTGGGTGGGGGGGGGGGGGTTGGGTAGGAGTGGGGGGGGGGGTTGGGTAGTAGTGGGGGGGGGGGTTGGGTAGGAGGGGTGGGTGGGGGACACTGTACAACTGTACAAACAAAACTGTACATTGGATTATTGACAAGACCATACTTGGTAATTTACTGTACATTGGAGGGGGTTGTGTTAGGACATTTACAGGGGCCAGTTTCGAGTTGCAGTCTCCCTTAGGTGTTTTTTGAGAGTGTTTTTGAAAGTGGGTAGTGATTCACATTCCTTTACAGCTTTGGGTAGGGCGTTCCACATTGATGTGGCATAATTGCGAAACGTGTTTAGTCCCTTATTTGAGCCGAATCTGGGTTTAACATGATTTGTGGAGCTCCCTCTGGTGTTGTGATCGTGGTATTCACTGACCTTTGGGAAGTATTTTGTCATGTACATGGGTACCTTGGTCGTGTAGTGTATCTTGTAGACCAGGCCCATTGCAAGTTGCTGTACTCTGTCGTCTACTCTAAGCCATCCTAGGTTGTCAAAGTGGGCAGGGGTGAGGTGGGTTCTAGGAGTAAGGTCAAGCAGTAGTCTGACCAGTTTGTTTTGAGATGTTTGTAATTTTGTTTTTAGCGCCTTTGAGGTGCTTTGGTACCATGAGGTGCAAGCATAGTCGTAGTACCCTTGAATGAGTGCTCCTGCTAGAGTCTTCAGGGTATTCTTGTTTACCAGTGAGGAGATCCGGTACAAGAATCGAGTTCGTTGGTTGACTTTTTTTATTACATTGGATGCCATTTTGTCACAGGAAAGATTTGCCTCTAGGATGGAACCCAGGTAGGTAATATCTTCTTTCCTTGTGACAATATTGTCACCCACTGTAACTGAGAAGCCGTCGGTCTTGCTGAGTTTGTTATTTGAACCGAAGAGAATGGACTCTGTTTTGCCCATGTGTAATGATAGTTTGTTATCAGCGAGCCATATGCAGATTTTGCCTAGTTCTGAGCTGAGGGTTTTTTCAACCTGTAACTTGTTCTTGTCAGAGACCAGCAGGGCTGAGTCGTCCGCAAACAGGAACAAGTTGCAGTCACAAGCTGACGACATGTCATTTGCATAAATTAGGAACAGTAGCGGACCTAGTATGCTTCCTTGTGGAACACCACAGCTTACTGTGAGGGGGGGGATAGGGTACCGTTTACCTCCACCATCTGCTCTCTCCCCTCCAGGTAGGATTGCATCCAGCTCATTGATAGACTATCAAAACCAATTGCTTTTAGCTTGTCAATCAGAATGGTGTGATTGACAGTGTCGAAGGCCTTTTGTAGGTCCAGCATGACCATGCCGCAGTATTGCCCGCGTCCACCTCTTGTTTGATGTGGTCGTTTAAATAGAGAAGGCATGTGTCAGTGGAGTGGGATGTTCTGAAGCCAGATTGGAATTCGTAGATTAGATTTTTTTCCGCAAGGTATTTTCCGACCTGTTCGTATACAATTTTTTCCATGACTTTCGAGATGGAGGTAAGGATAGAAACAGGGCGGTAGTTGCCTGGGTCTAATTTACTGCCTTTTTTGTGCAGAGGGGTCACTCTCGCAATTTTGAAGTCCTTGGGGACGTGTCCCTGTTTTATGGAGAGGTTTATTATGTGTGTGCTGATGACTGGGGTGATGGCGGCTGCTGAGTCTCTGAGGAATTTGGAGGGGATGTTGTCATGGCCAGTGGCCTTGTTGGGTTGGAGGGCGCTCAGTTTTTTGAGTACCTCATCTGTTGTTACCATTTCCAGTTTGAAGTCGTCTTTGTGGACCCCTAGGTTCTTGTAGTATGCTACTATGTGTTCTACCCCATAATGCCCTGAGTGGGAGGGTAGTTTGTTTACCAGTGTTGTGGCTATGTTTGTGAAGAAACTATTTAAGTAATTGGCTACATCCAGCTTTTCTGTGATGAGCGTGTTGTCCGTCTTTATGTTTATGTTTGAGAATCTGGTTTTAAGTTTTTTACTGCAGCCTAGTTGGTTATTGGTTATTAGCTTGATTGATTGATTGATTGATTGATCGATTGAAAAGTGTATTAACAGATTGCAGAATGGGTACAGTACAGTACAGTACAGCTCAATACAAACAATTGTTTATTTGTTTATTGTTATTCGCACTTACAAATATACATTCTGGAATAAAATAAGTAAAAAGAAGAACAGTTAAAATGTGCAGGAAAGGTCAAAAAACCCAAGGGCTTATAAGCGACCTCCCCTCTTAAACCTATATAGGATAACTACACAAAAACAATCCCTCCCGTCCCCCCCGTCCCCACATTATGCACAAACACATGTGCATATCCCTCTCTCATACACACAGATACATACAATACAGCATTATATATTATATTATAATGTTGGGTAAAAGATTTTAAAATACTTTACACAAATACACATGGATACTATAGACTACAATTGTTAAGGGGATGCAGACCAGAGAAAGACTTTCGTCTTGTTTACATCAGGGTCCCCCATTTTCAATTCATCATAACATATAAGACATACATGACATACAGATAGACAGTACTGCTACATCTATACATGTATGACATATCAGATTTGCAAATACAGTACTGTTTGTGATACAAAAGTGTCCAGAAAAAGAGTGTATATACATTTGACGTAGAAACTGTACATTGGAGGAGGTTGGGTGGGTGGGGTGGGGTTGGGTGGCTGGGTGGGGGCTGTACATTGGAGGTGGGGGGGACGGGGGACACACATTGTACACTGTTTTATTTGAGGTTCATAACAGTACATTGTACTAAGCAATTGTTGGCTCATTACTTTGTGATTTGCATGCACTAAAATGCACCAGAATGCAGGAAATTAAGTATTTGTAACTAAAATGTTCCTGGTGGGGGACCCCCAGACCCCCCGCTTAAAAAGTGGCCTGACTGGGGATATATTTCGCGCTATATCTCCCGGTATGAATTATTTCCCCAGTCCGGCCCTGGATACCGGAGTCTCAAGGCGAGCACAGAAAGACTCAGAAGAAGCTTCTATCCCCAGGCCATCAGGCTGCTAAACGAACAATGAACACTACACAACAACAACCACCAAACGCACATAGCACACACATCCACACGCACACACTCACTTTAAACAAACACACTGTAGCACCCACTCCACACACTTTATAGCACACACCCACTTTAAACAAACACACTGTAGCACCCACTCCCCACACTTTATATTTATTGATGAAGGATTGCACTACAACTCGTACACCTTACTGTAAATTGTACCTAAATTGTACCTCATCCCATTTCTGCTTTGCACTATATAGTACTGTACATTAGTACACTGCATAGTATTGTATATTATATGGTAACTCAGAACATTGTACATATGTCTATACCGAACACTGTGACCTCATTTTCTTCTTCTAAATTACATGCTATACTATGTTATTTGATACTATCTTGTCTAGCACAGTCTCTGGAGCGTAACAGTAAGAAGCATTTTGTATGAAAGTATTCTGTACTTCTGTATGACAACTATTAAAGAAACTTGAAACTTGAAACTTGAAACTTGCTCAAGTTGCCGGAGGACGCTTTACGTCGTCCTTATATCAATATTTCAAAAATCTGCGATCGGATTCATATGTCCCCTCCGCTGGCCTGAGATCCACCAGCAGGACCCACTGAGCTCTCTGGCGGTTCAGGAGCGCCATCTGGTGGCCGATCGGCGCAATCGCTTAAACAAGATGTGCCATAGAGGTTGTGCTAGACGTCCGTATTGCTTCCGGCCACTCGGTACATGTCCCGTGACTCTGGCTCGTCACGCTACATAGCGATCGATTGCCAATAACTCGATAAACAACATGATCATCAAATCAAATCAAATCAAATTTATTTATAGGGCCCGACAACACACGTTAATGTCCCCATGGGCCGTACAGGTCTTCTTTAAACAAGTCAAGAAGACAACATAACAATAAGTCAAGAACAGAACAAGAACACCATAGGGTCCAAACATTTTGGACGTATATATACCATTATACAAGCTGGAGATGGACCGGGTAAATCGCCATCCCATAATGATAGAATTTCTACTCTACGATGATCGCCCAACGGCGCGCGGAGACTGGGGTGAGTTTGAGCGTGTAACGTTACCGTCTTCGATACTAACTGCTATTATCAACATTTGACCCACATTAGATGATTGGTATAACGCTGCCCACGGAATTATAAACGCCCCTCGCCCATCCGGTCAACATCAGATGACGTGTAGTAACTTCTAGAAGTACGTCTAGTTGGAATTTTTTATATCGCGCTGATTGCCATCAAACTGTATTTCATCATCAATATAATGCATTTGGGGCTATATATCACGTTCTGGAGAAAGCTGCAGAAAGAGATGAAAACATACTTATACATTAGACCATACTTTACTATGAATATGTGAATGAAAAAGTTTAACGTTGCTACACAATGAACAATACATATAGGACTTTGAATGGGCCCTAATAATGGCAATGTAGCAATAGAATTTAAAAAGTTATAGCCCTGCAAAGAAGGGGACTTTCTCCATAGACAAATAGCGCTGGCAATCTATGGTATATCATGAATTTAACCTTAGGCAGCCAAAGTGTTAACTGGCACCCCCAAAAGTGGCCATTCTTTTACTTGAACTTGAGGACTGCATACTTTTTTTGCAAACCAAAATACTATACTTTATACTTACAGCACATGCATGAGCCTGGTCTCTTTTGAACGATAACATTCTGAAGTGTCTGATTCAATAAAGAAAATTCACTTTTAGTGCTAAGGAAATAGAGTAACATAGGTCTGAACTTGAGTTTTGGAAAAACTTGTTACTCACGTTTTTCTGTAGTAGTTGCAATATCCAAAAGTATATTTCCAAGAAAATTGGTATGGCTGAAAAAACACCCTGGGTCCATAGCCTGAAGTCTTGTGTAGTACATGTCAAAATTTCATAAAAGTCTGTTAAAAAATGAGTGATATACTGTAGAGCGATTTTGGTAAAATGTGAGAAAAAAGAGGTCTGCAGGTTTCCATTTTCTCATAGACTCCAATACATTCTGCGCATTTTTTACTTCCTGTTTTTGCTCGTGACTTTTCACCTAGATCCCTGATTCGCTCATCCCCACGTGGGGTATTATTGGAAAGCCACACTAATTGGTTACAACCCTGTCCAAATCTTCAAGATTGCCAAATGATTGACGGAGCTAGAGCGTTGGGAGTCGTATTCGAAAAAATTTAAAATCTGCTAAAGACTTTGGCGCATGCCTCACATATCGGCATGTAACTCGAGAACCGCTGAACGGATTTTGTTGCCTGAAACGGCAACCGACAGGCAACAAATAGGGCTTTAATTCTATATATATTATATAAAAAAATATGCAAACCCTAGAGGTCGCCAAGGTGGCGTCGGGCGTCGGCGGGTAAATCGTCCTCAAGAGGGCCCGTATACGGGCTGTTTTAAAATGCATATTTTGTGGATGACGATACAGGAAAAATCAATACATTTACATGGATCCATGATGTTGTGCCTTCATATTCTGTACACCTCCTAAGAACCGAGACTCTCATGCTCTCTGTTCTGATCTGCAAACAAGCTTAAGCTAAAATCCTATATATCTCAATATCTAAATTAGCACATATGCCTAGCCTATAATTATTTTCAGATAATTACGCCCAGGGACAAATTAGAAATATTTAGGGCCTGGCACTGATTTCCAGACCTGAGTTTGAGAAACATTTGAACACCTGAAACTGCTAATGAGCAGCAACAACAACAATGAAACGGTAGTTTGAAGTTTTATTTGTCACATCCCTGTCCTGTCTACAGTATAGAGGAGTGCAATTCTTGTTTCTTGGTTCCTCTGCCTCACAGCAACATCAACACAAGCAGTACATAATCAATAAGTGTAATAACAATGTAAACAATAAAAGTTATTTTAAAACAGCAGCATATCAAATAAGAGTAGCATCAATTACAGTACAAGTGTACTGTGTGCAAATCAGTGGTATGTACATGTCAGTAATGTGTGTAAATCATTATGTTCATAATCATAATGTTCATGAGTCTCACTACCTGGGGGGAAAGGTCTGCTGGTCCGTGGTCCCGGCCTTGAGGCTGTGATGCCATTTGCCAGATGGCATCAGCTGAAACAGTTTGTGGTTGGGGTGACTGGGGTCCTTAATAATCCTGCGGGCTTTGCTGACACACTGTCCGTTGTATATATCCTGAGCTCACAACCACAGACTTTCTGGGCTGCACGGCCCTCTGTTGCGCTTTGCGGTTGAGGGCAGATTCTTCAGCCGTCTGAGGTGAAAGAGGCTGTTGTGCTTTATTCACCACCTAGCCGGTGTGCACGTCCCATGGTGAGGTCCTTGATGATGTAAACACAGAGGCATTTGAAGCTGACTCTCTCCAAAGCATACCTGTTGATGTTAATAGAGTCCAGCCTCCCCCCTCTCCTGTAGTCCACGACCAGCTCCTTGTTCTTGTCAATGTTGAGGGAGAGGTTGCTTATGCTGCACCATTGTACCAGGTTGTCACTCTCTTCCCTGTAGGCCATTTTGTCATTGTTAGTGATTAGGCCTACAGTATCACTGTTGTGTCATCTACAAACTTAATCATCATATTGGAGCTGTGTGTGGCTAACAACACAGTCTCATCAGAAAAACATGTTATAGCCATATGTAATATAGTTATATATTGTATTGGCAAAAGTCCAAAACAAACGCTGAAACCAGGAGTTGAACCAACAATCCTTGCATGCGCGGGTGAGTGCTCTCACCACTATCTAACTATGATTACAGTTAGAGTTAAGGTTAGTTTGAACGGTTATGGTTAAGACATAAAGTTAGGGTTAAGTTTAGTTTTAACGGTTATGGTTAAGACATAAAGTTAGGGTTAAGTTTAGTTGTTATAGTTAGGGTTAAGTGTAGTTTTAACGGTTATGGTTAAGACATAAAGTTAAGGTTAGGGTTTGGTCCCCAGCAGGGGAAAGTTTTCTTAAAACGTAGAAAATTTATATTTTTTTAATAGTAATATTTGTATTGAATATGTAATATTTGTTGAGGGTCCCATCCTCCACACCTGGCAACGGTCTGACAGGAAGTCTAGAATCCAGCTGCACAGGTTGGGGTCGAGTCCCCGGTTCCTAAGTTTGGTATCAGTACATTTTCTAGCTTCAAAAAGAGTTCCAGTTACCCACTTTTCCTCTAAACAAAGTTTATTTATTCAGTTGTGAAAATATAGGATAGAGTATTTTTTACTTCTCTTTCAAACTTTGAACCCCAAAACAACATTTTTAGTGCGCTTTTAACAATATTCCCCCATCTCCAACCTACATCCTCCCCACCCTGTGTCAACACCCCTCAACAGCACCAATTATCTTTTCCAACTCCCTCTGTCCCTCTCACCTGTTTGGCTAATGACATGTTGAGGGGCGGCTCACACACAAAAACCTGCACTTAAACAAGCCGTTGTATCATGCAACTCCTGTATGTGTTCTGTCATACGTGAACCCACGCCTCACATGTAGGAAACCACACACCTACTGGTAAGCCAACTGGAAATCCCTCCATTGTTGAGAAAGATAATTAGACTAATAATCACACAGGTTGAGCAATGTACAATACTGTTTATTTATTGTAAGCACCAGTAGCAGGCCGCACCTTTTAAACCTGGGCCTTCAATGAGATCCTTCTGTGAAGAAATCACCTCCAAATTGAGCACAGACCACCATGTCATATCAATCATATAGGCCTGTACTGTGAGGTAGGTTAGCATTGTCATTGCGCGAAGCCGCCTCATATCCCAAAACAAGAAAGCACACTCACAACTAATCGTATCTGTCCAACGACCATCCAACAACCAAGCAAAAGTAAGTGTTAAGTGTTATAAAAATAAATCAACTTATGCATGTACTGTACAATCTGTCATGTCCATTTATGTATGTTCTACTGTACACTATCTATGATGTTCATGTAAGTATTATACTGCACTGTATGCTAATGGTTCCCAAAGTGGGGTCCAGGGATCCCCTGGGGTTCTTGAGAAGGTACCAGGTGAATATTCGTCATCATGAACAGAATGTTAACAGAATGAGAGAATATTTGCGAATCACTGTCCGGATCATAGGTTTCACTCTCTCCTTATCCATGGATGAGGAATCCCCATCCATTCATGTATGCACTGTGCCTCGTGATGATACATACACATTCCCTGTGAATGACACTAATGAATTCTGCTCCGTCGGATGAACCTTCAAAATGGTTCTACTTGGAACCACAGAGGGTGTCCGACAACATGGGTCAGACCACAGAATGTGGATAGAATTGACTATCGCTATTTAAAATCCACATTCCACTTGAATGCTAATTTAGGTGGTACACCGATGCCTGCCACATCATTTTTCATAATGTGATGGAAATGGACACATTGGTTTGCTGCACAGAACTCAGAAAGCCGATACCATTGAACACCGTTTACCATTTGAACATTCCAGCAGAGGTTATGTTAAGCATTGCAACTTTCTGTCTCGTCTACTGTCCACACTAATGCTAATTTCCATGACATGAACATTTGGTAAAATAATTCTGTGGCAGCCACATTAGGTTTACCATAAAGAGATTACATACCATGCCCTTTCTATCCATTCCAGTTCTATGGTAAGCAATTGACCTATCTCAAACCCTGCCCTCTTTTCTTGATCTTGCGATCACAGCTGTCGCTCGGACAAGAAAAGAGGGCAGGGTTTGAGATAGGTCAATAGTAGGTTCCAGAGTTCAGTGACACAAAATAACTGTTTTGGGGGAAGTCTCAGTGTTGACAATACAGAGATAAACCGTCTACTACAGTAGGAATGTTGTTTTCAGTTTAGGTAGTAACACTTCTCAGTTTAGGCCACATGTTCAGAGTTGAGAGAAATGGCCCAGAGCATTAGCAATGGTTAGACAAACTACATTTACATTTACATTTAGTTATTTAGCTGACGCTTATATCCAAAGAGACTTACAAGTTCTGTACAACAAGTCAGCAGGGAGGGTACAACTCTGGCAGCTAAGGTTAAGTAACATTGTTCGTCAAACAGTGTCGAACTTGAGTGCTACAGTCTTGCGTGCATAGTAGTATAGACATATTAGCATAGTAGGTAGTAATATAAGCAAGGTAGATTACATAGTAGCAGAGTGTATACTAGTGAAAGACAGTATGAAAGTTAGTATTTATTTAAAATTAATTTCAGATATTGATTGAAGAAGTGTGTTTTTAGTCAACGGTGGAAAATCGGTCGGTTTTCAGCTGTCCTAACTGTAGTGGGAAGTTCGTTCCACCATTGTGGAGCGAGGACCGAGAATAGGCTGCTTCTCTTTGATGACCCCCCAGAGCTCGGATAGGAGTGTGTCTGAGGCGGCCAGAAGATGCAGAGCGTAGGTGTCTTGAGGGTGTGTACATTCAGAGGCCACCTGAATGTACACACAGTGTACATTCAGAGGCCACCTGGACCCGTCACACAACACACTGCAGCACCCACTCTCCACACTTTAGATCACACAAACACACTTTATATTTATTGATAAAGGATTTGCACTACAACTCGTACACCTACTGTAAATTGTACCTAAATTGCACCTCATCCCATTTCTGCCTTGCACTATATAGTATTGTATATTAGTACACTGCACAGTATTGTATATTATATGGTAACTCAGTTACGTCTATTCTGCATCGAACATTGTACATATGTCTAAACTGAACACTGTGACCTCATTTTTTTTTTACTTCTAATTTACATGCTATACTATGTTATTTTATTTCATACTTATCTTGTCTTGCACAGTCTCTGGAGCGTAACAGTAAGAAGCATTTTGTATAAAAGTATTCTGTACTTCTGTATGACAACTATTAAAGAAACTTGAAACTTGAAACTCAAATCTACATCCAGGTAACTGAGTGATAATCATAGTAGGCTGGTCGCTCATGTGTCCAGAAAATAGAGGTCTCCAGTGAAGTCATGGTTAGGATTAAAAGAGGCGTGGTTTATAACAAACCCATGTCATTGCAGCTTGGCCAGAGTGTAACACTTTGCAAGCTGGAACAAATACTTATGTTTGATAAGAAACACACAAGGACAAGAAAGTCTTCAGGTTGCATTTGATTTAGATTGCATGTAGTTTGACTGCCCTCTAGTGGTCAAGACATGATAGCTTGTGATTCATAGTCTACTATCACTCCAATATCAAATGTAATTCATAAGAAGAAAATAATTATTAATGATTATGAAAATAATTATTCTAGGTCTTTGAATCATATTGGATTTATTTTACTTCTTCTTGATGAGGTTACAAGGGGTCCCCAGAAATCTGGGGAATAGTAGATGCTGTAAGTGGTATTTCTTTGTTAAAATTCCGCTTCTGGAGGTCAATAGCGGACAAACTTTCAGATCTGTGTGGCTTAACTATCCCATTCACAGCTGTTACGCTACTCCTGAATGATATAACAACACTACCCGCGTCCGTACAACTGAAAAGGGTTGTCCTAGCGGGCGTCACAGCAGCGAAGAAGCTAATAGCAATGAGATGGAAGGAGCCTGAGAAGCTCACAGTGATTAACTGGTCCCTAACACTGTTGGATGTGATTTATCTTGAGATATCCACGGCGCGGGTGATTGGGGTGGGGCAGGCTGGGATTGACCTATGGTTCGCAGCAGCTGAGAAGGTCAGGACCGCCGTGTGCCTCGCAAGTTCAATGAGCTGCCCCCGGCCTCCAGGGCGACCGGAGCACTGGCCCCCTAAATGGAAATCAGACTAAGTGTGAGCTCCAGGCCCTCCGCTCGTCCCGGTTACTGAGCGGGGTTGGGGTGCTTGTTCGGGGGAGTCCGGCGGTCTCGTGGGAGGGGGAGGAGGAAATGTCTTGTCTGTCTTGTCTTTTGTGATGTCTTGAATTTAACTAGGGATTTTATTGGGGGGCAGCTGTTTAGCTAGTTCTTCGCTATGTGGTCATCTATTAGATAGTACCCGTGGAATTTTGAATTTAAAATTTAAAAAGGTTGAACTCTGTTTTCTTTTCTTTTTGTCTTTATAATTTATAAATTGTTATATTCTGTATTATTATAGTTTTTGTTATTTTCCTGTGAAGTTTTGTGTATTGTGATTGTGATTAATGTGTTGTCTTGTTTCATGTAAGTAATAATAAAAAATTTGATCAAAAAAAATAAAATTGTTAAATAGCTCTACATCACTGATATAGAGTGTTTGTTAACATGGCCATGTACTCCACTCTGCAGTAAACAGTAAATCAATGTGGTATCCCTTACCACTTTATCCAATCAGGAGAGAGAACCCTAGATATTTGTACTTATTTCAAGAAGGCCAAATTTGGTGGCATATTATTTTACTTGTTTTTTGTTTTTATTTCTTATTTCTGTCAGACCGTGTTTGCAGTGTGGAGTTCTCTCTCCTGATTGGATAAAGAATCAGGATGTATTCTTTATCTCCTGATTGGAACATAAATGTACGTTGTGTTTACTGCATAGTGGAGGGACTGGGGGACCCATGTTACTGACCAGACAATCTCTATCAGTGAGGCTGTCAGAATGTAGAACTATTAACATGTAGACCACCTATTTTAACAATAAGTGTGAAAATACCACTTACAGCACCTTTTTTATTTTAATTTTTTATTATCTTTTTCCTCCTTCTTTTTTCCGTTTTTCTCCCATCCCGTCATTATGCCAATTCCCAATCCCCTTCCTGGTCGTTGCGCACTCTACCCCCTACCGTTGGTCCAGGAGGGTGGAGACTATCACCCTTCCTCCGACACATGTGTACCCAGTCCACCGCTTCTTTTCACCTGGCAGCGTGGACTCACTGGGAGAGTGTAACGTGTGGAAGGTCACACTACCTCTCTTAGATAATGCAGGACCTTTTTAGGGGGTCTTTATTCGGCATGCAACGAACTGGACATGAGATTGGAGCGGCACACACACACCGGGATACACACACGCACATGCATTGTCTTTTTCTCAGTCACCGATGCGATTGAGTCTCTGCGCCTAACCCATCCCGTCGTCCTTCCCTCCATGACCAGCCGGGAGCAGATAGGGCGTCAACGTGAGCCGCGCCCCGGGGACCAGTCCAAGTGCTCCTGTCCATCTTCGTCAAGGACGCCACAGCGTTAGCGATCTGTTGTTGTGCATGTTTTTCCATTGGGTTTATCTTATCGGGAGGAAACCCTTGCGAGCACGGGGAGAACATGCAAACTCCACACAGAAAGGCCTGGGAGATACCCCACCTGGGTACCTGGCAACGCGGAAACCTGGTCCCCAAGCAGGAATCGAACCCTGGACCTTCTTGCTGTGAGGCGACAGTGTTAACCACTACACCACCTTCCCTTGCTGTGCAGGCGCCCCGACCGAACTGTAGGAGTCACTGTTTACAACGACCAGGACCCACCCTCGCCGGGTTTCCCACCCTCTAACACTGCATGGACGGTCGGCCAACCCGGAAGCACCACAGCTGGATTCGATCCCACTGTCTCTGTGGTGGTAGACAGACGCTTAGTCCGCTGCACTACCCGGCCGCCCAACACTTACAACACCTTTAACTATTTGATTCACTAGAAGTTAGCCCAATGAGAAAATATATTAGAGTGACCTATCTAATGATTGATAATGTTTTCAATGTTATCTTCCTACAGTATAGACAGTTTTTATTTTATTTTTGAATTTTGAATTATGGATCTCTTCTCAGATGGGGTCCCTGAGACTAAATGGGGTGTCCATGACCTACTGTGTGTCGATGTGGGGTCCTTGACATGAAGAAGCTTGAGAAAGGTACATCATACTGCAAAGCTGCTGTAGCACAGTCCAGCATACTGCAAAGCTGCTGTAGCACAGTCCAGCATACTGTAAGGCTGCTGTAGCACAGTCCAGCATACTGTAAGGCTTCTGTAGCACAGTCCAGCATACTGTAATGCTGCTGTAGCACAGTCCAGCATACTGTAAGGCTTCTGTAGCACAGTCCAGCATACTGTAAGGCTTCTGTAGCACAGTCCAGCATACTGTAAGGCTTCTGTAGCACAGTCCAGCATACTGTAATGCTGCTGTAGCACAGTCCAGCATACTGTAAGGCTTCTGTAGCACAGTCCAGCATACTGTAAGGCTTCTGTAGCACAGTCCAGCATACTGTAAGGCTTCTGTAGCACAGTCCAGCATACTGTAAGGCTTCTGTAGCACAGTCCAGCATACTGTAAGGCTTCTGTAGCACAGTCCAGCATACTGTAAGGCTGTAGCACAGTCCAGCATACTGTAAGGCTTCTGTAGCACAGTCCAGCATACTGTAAGGCTTCTGTAGCACAGTCCAGCATACTCCTTATGAGAGCTATTAACATAGACGCCTACACACGGACCATCCATGAACGTTTAATTTATGTCCTGAGTTATTCATTTAGACATTATGTTTCTGGTAGATGACGCTTGGGAAATAGATACTCTACACTGGGATTGGTCTAAGTGTGCATAAATCCCTTCTCTGATATCTTTCCTCTAGCACCTTAGTACTGTAAGCTGTTGTCCGTGCAGTGAACTTTCTCCATACTGAGAGGCATCAATGTGTTCTTAATTGTGTATTTAATTAGCATTAAATCTATAGAAATGTTTGATTTTAATCTCAAATTTGCAATGAGTAGGATTTCAGTTTAGTTTCAGATGTTATTTAATTTAAAATAATTGTTTAGTTGACTGTAATACAAGCCTTTGCATCTGTAGTTTGGAAGGCAGGAGGTCTCCTATGTTCCCAGGGTTGGAGGCGAGACAGACTGGAGCAGATAAATCCACTTATATGCTCACTGTACCTCCGGCCCCCCAGTGGCTTGATGATACTCAGGCTTCCAGCTACAAGATGGGGTCTGCAGGTAACGTGAGACCATAACACTGAAAAGGGGCGACAGTGGCTCAGGAGGTAGAGAGAGGTCATCTGTAGCTTCCAGAGGGTTCCTGGTTCGATTCCGGCTCTTCCCGGCAGCGTGTTGAAGTGTCCTTGAGCAAGACACTTAACCCCAAACTGCTCCTGATGAGCAGGTTGGCACCTCCGTTGTCGGTGTGTGAATGTGTGAGTGAATGGGTGAATTTGAGTCGTAGGTTGTGAAGCGCTTTGGATATAAAAGTGCTATATGTATGCAGTCCATTACTGAAAACAACAAAAACAACAACGACAACAACAACAACAACAACAACAATCACCCTCATAAAATCTTGAATTTGTATAATGAAAGAAACAGTATAGTTATAGGTTTTGTATACGTCTCACTCTATGCTAACTATTCTTATTCTATTCCTATTTGTTTATTATGCTGCTATTTTAAATTCTTATGCTGCTATTTTAAATTGTTATGCTGCTCTTTTAAATGGTTGTTTTTATTGTTTACACCGTTCTTATTGTCTGTACTACTGTGTTGCTACTAGGCCAAGGAGCCAAGGAAGCAGAATTTCAGTCCTCTAAAACAACTAATAAACTTTAAACTTAATTACACTGCTGTTGCTTTTTTGCTTCAATCTAAATAGGAATTATTAGGACAATTCTAGATGTTGTGTTTTTCAGCAGGTAAAGATTATGGTCTGGCAGGAAATTGTAGGATAGATTCTGGATACAGCAGATGAATGATGAAGATTTGACGATGATGGCCACCGTAACGGTTAAATGGCTATAGATGTAATTTAATTATTTGAAGCAATTGCATTAAGGAATCTTGTATGAAACCAAAACACAGTTTTTATTAATTCATTATTTTATGTTATTTATTTAAAGGGGATATATTATGTTAACTGGGTTTTGCATAGCCTTTGTATGGACTTGTCAGTCTGAAATGTTATTTAGGTGCTGTGAGGAAGTTTGGCCAGGGTTTAATATTTAACAAGCCTAAACAATCTGTTCAGAATGATTGCCATTGGTGATGTCACAAGGGGGACACAAGCAATGAATCCCATTTGATGAATTGATTAGCTGTGCTTTTTGGAGCCAGGAACACTGATTATTACCTAATGTACTGCCCAGTTTGTAAAGGTTTCTTTTTTTATTTCTACTCTAGTGAGGCAGCCAGGAGGTAAAGTGCTGCAGTATGTCGAGTATTGTGCTGTAAAAAATAAAGAATGAAAATTTGATTAAGATTCGTTTATTTGCAAAATAACTCAAACAAAACCTAACTAACATGTTGTACAGATTCGAGGAAGTCGTATACAATAGTTGGAACACTGTGACGATTGTTTTGCAAGCTGTGTTTGTGTTCTCTGGTAATTACAGATGGTCTCCAGCTCGGCCCCAAGGGCTGATCCCATCAGAGCCTAAGCCAGTCTTCAGACAGCCTTGTGCCCTCTACACAGGGCACGGTGTCCTGCCAAGCACAGTCCCCAGACATCAGATGTGATCACTTGTGTTCTCTTCGCCCATTTCTCCTCCTGTCATCATCCACCATTATCCTCACACTGGGCTACTGTGTGTACGCTTTGTAACTCCAGATTTGAGGCAACAGGAAGAAGCTAATGATCGAACGAAGGCGCACATAATATACGTACACGCATGAGCGGATCAACCAAGCAACCAACCAACCCATGAAAGTGTGCCAGAGTCAGTAGTTAAAAAGTCTATCTAGTTCACCAAGTCAGTCCTTGTCCTTCGTTGTGGAGCTTGATGGCGACTGGTGAAAAGGACTGATCGAGTTGGTTTGTGTTGTGTCTGAACACCTGATAGGTGCTGTTCCACTCTGCATGTGTGTACGAACAAGTGTGTTTTGATTAAGGGTCTTTGATGAGGTCACAGACAGCCAGGTCATGGGGGTGTGATGTAAGACAGTAATACCAACTCACCATTGGCTTTGGTACATTTAGATCCAGCTTGTTACATGACATGGTGTGGCTTACACACCGCCCGGCTATAGTTTTGAGCTTAATCCTAATCTTTATTAGGCAACTTCATAGACTGGAATGGAAAGATGGAATCTGTATTATGGTTATGTCACGGTGACCAATCGCAGCCACACTTATTGTCTGGGACCAAATACGGCCACGCCCCATTCCCAGCAAAAAGTGGGAATCTCTAGAATGGGTTTGGGGCGACGCTGTATACGGAAGTGGCTCTAAAGGTGACGATTAGACAACACTTTCTGTTGTCAGTAGATGGCAGCATTAGTTTAAAATTAAAAGGTGAAAATGTTGAAAACTACAACAATGCATTTCCCAAGATCCTTAGCACAGGTCACAGGTCACTGGGATGTGTCTATTCTTCGACGTGATCTGAACAGCGGTAAACTATTACTGCGGCCTCAGTATAGCGACCACGAATGGTAAACGAATTATCTTAACAAAAGTGCGCTGGCAACGTTACATATGTTGTCTAAAGGGGGACATATGGTACAATTTAAGATTTTAATGATAATCGTCATATAAAGGACAGCATAAAGCATCGTTAATTTGTAAGAAACCTCAATGAAAACGGTAATATTCGCTATTGTTATGAAAATGTGATAGAATCCTATGAAAATGTGAACGCATTTGGTCTACGTTCCGTTAGAGACAGAGTAGAAAGCTGTTGTAGGTTTTACCAGGGTTTAGAACAACAAAGGACCTCATGGTCTCTTAAACATGACAGTAATTCTGCACAGTTGTACCCCTTGGGCTCAGCCAATAGTGGCCCTTAATGCAGCACATAGAAGCAGGCATCCTGGCTATGGGCCTGCAGTGCAGTAGCCTCAGAAAAACGGACTATTCCCAGGGTCCAGCTTTGGAAAGCCTCTAATACAAACCCTGAGCCCTTGGGGCCATGTGTTATGTTAAGTGTCCTAACATTGGAGTTAAGGTAAGAGGACTAAAAGGCCTCCAGGCATCAGACCACCTGTAAGCCTATTACAGCAAGGTCTGTATTGTATTGAGCGTTTGACCCAAGGTAAAGCTGTACCAGGAGGCCACTCTCATGGCCCAAGTGTAGCCGGTATGATCTTGTCTGCGTTGTGTTTAGTCGATTCGACCCCTGTTAAGGGATCGCCCTGAGTGGGAGTTGAACCCCGGACGCGGGCGGCATCACAGACCACTAAGCAAGAAGTGAATTCACTTCTTGCTTCCGGGTCTGGATGCCTCTGGGGAGTGAGTTTACTTGCAGTACCGCTTACCATCCACAGCCACGTCACTACTTGTACCCGTGACTGTGGATATACTGCGGTACCTCCGTTACACAAGCATGTGTGTGTGTCTGTGTGTGTGTCTGTGTGTGTGTGCATAAATATATATAAAGACTAGATGACTCACCCGCGCTGCTGGCCAATGGAGACCAACGTTGCCACATGGCGGCCATCTTGTGTGGGTGGACCACGCCCACTCATAACATGCATGTCGTACTATTGAAATAACCATAGCTTGCAAAATTTTCAACCGTTTGGTTTGTTAAAAACGTCAGAGATGTAGTTATCATACAGCATACTTATAATGGACTTTCATATGAAAAAGATAAATTATAAAAAAAAAAAAATTATTACAAGCAAGAATCATAGCCATGTTAATAATGTTTGTAATAAACAGTTTGTAAATCCGTCAAGATTTCAGCGAGTTAAGAGTATTTTTGTTTGTGCAGATCATCACATTAAAGCAGTAGTCCACTCAAGCAAGATGGCCACCGGTGAACTACACGGGAGACTCCGCCTTGAGCCATCTAGTCTTTATATATATCTATGCGTGTGTGTGTGTGTGTGTGTGTGTGTGTGTGTGTGTGTGTGTGTGTGTGTGTGTGTGTGTGTGTGTGTGAGTACAGAGCTCAGCACAGAGTGTGTTTTTTCTTTCAGCTCAAACAATGACTCCACTCCGATAAGATTTGTTTTAGAAAAAGGTTTTTTATTTTCACACTCCAAACAACACGGCCACAACAATCTTCCCTTTAGATGGACAGAGTGAAGAGATGAAACGGACAGGCGTGGAGTCCACCTCTTAGCCTTCTGTCCCTCTCTCCTCTCCTCCTCACCTTCTTCACTTCTCTTTCAAATTTCTTCTCTCTTTTTCTCATTCACACACATGATCACTCTCACAAACATACAGTACACACACACACGCGCGCGCACACACACACACACACACACACACACACACACACACACACAAACACAAACACATTCATTCTCTCACTTAATCAAAAACATTAATTTCTCAACAAAAACAAAAAATTCTCTCTCTCTCTTTCAGATGGGAGGGCTGCCTACTGAAACAAGCAGGCAGCCCCCCCCCCCCCTTTCTCTCTCTCGCTCTCTAGCAGGCTCCAGACTGCAGGACAGGCTGGAACTGTCCGGTCATGCAGATCTCGTCCTGCTTCTGGCGGACGACGCGCTGGATGGCGGGCGGCAGGCCGCGGGGGTTCCTGGAGAAGATCAGGGCATAGCCGTCCTCACAGCTGCCGTCCTCCTTCAGGGTGCGGCAGGCATAGGTGATGGCGTAGTTGTCGTAGTCGGTGTCGATCACCCAGTAGTTGTCGCCTGGGCAGAGAGGAGAGGGAGGGAGGCGTGGGGGTTAAGGTGGAGTAGAGTGGATGGGTAAGTGTGGTGTGTGTCTGTGTGTGTGTGTGTGTGTGTGTGTGTGTGTGTGTGTGTGTGTGTGTGTGTGTGTGTGTGTGTGTGTGTGTGTGTGTGTGTGTGTTGATTCTGCTTATTTTCCCACAGTTATAAAGACCTAATAGTTTCTGTGTGTGGATGTGGAACCTCTATATTTTGAATCTTTGAACATTTGAATCTTATATTCCGACAGTGTGTGTGTGTGTGTGTGTGTGTGTGTGTGTGGGTGTGTGTGTGTGTGTGTTTTAAGTTTCTCAAGTTTCAAGTGTTTGTGTGTGTGTGTACAGTGTGTACAGTGTGTACAGTGTGTACAGTATGTACTGACCTCCACTAGACAGGTAACTGGCAAGTCCCTGGTAGTTCATGAACATCTTGCCAGGTGTGGTTGGGTCAGGAACGCTGTACTGGGCAGCCATGTCGGCACAAACCACCCAGAACCTGTCAACAACATGCATACATTTATATGTGGAAATTGAAAACACACAATATCCCATAGCTAGCTCGTCTTTCTACAGGACAGTATAAACGGTCTGAACCCAGATAATATCACATACAATTTAAATTTTCCTTTTAATGCCACATAACTAGGTGTGGTAATATTTGGGGAAATCACGGTTTCAATTACATTTACCTGTAGATTCTCGGGGTCACAATTCTTTATTTTTTTTATCTACTTTTTCTCCCATTTTCTATTTTTCTCCCATCCCAATTTCGTATCGTCCAATTCTACCCTCCCCTGTCTCGAACGCTGTTAGGCCATGCTTCCCACAAGCCGGCTGCAATGTGGACTAAGCCTTACATCACCCCTCCGGTACTCGAGGAAGCAGCAGTCGCATCTTTTCACCTGCACAGCGCAATCTCTCAGCGTCGGGGGTCTGCGTTTGGAGGGCACGCCGCCCCCGTCGCTTCCTGATTCTGCTGCGCAGGCGCACCAACCGACCTGTAGGAGTCGCTGTCCACAACATCCAATCCCCACCCATCAGCTTCCCACCCCCTAATACTGCCAATTGTATTAGTATGAACGACCAGCCAAGCTGATAGCAATGCGGAGAGCTGGGCTCGAACCCAGCGTCTCCAGCATTGGTGGTGAGCGCATTTCCCACTGCACCACCTAGCCGCCTCGGGGTCACAATTCTAATTTAGAATTTGATTCTATGCATTACATTTATCGAGGCAATTCAGGAGATTGAATTCTAGAAACAACAGACTCTCAGTTCATTAGTTCTGCATATCTCCCCCCAACTGCTACACATAGCTCCCACATGGAGCAACAGTGTTTACTAATATATTGTTGTGGGCTCTTAGAACAGTGTTCAAATTCAAACCCACATTCTTGTATGAAATCCCCTCCTCAACCATTATTCCAGTAGGAGTTAGATCATTTTGTGTCCTGCACTGTCCTGCTACTGTTTAATCACTGTCCTGCACTGTCCTGCTACTGTAATCACTGTCCTGCTACTGTAATCACTGTCCTGCACTGTCCTGCTACTGTAATCACTGTCCTGCTACTGTAATCACTGTCCTGCACTGTCCTGCTACGGTTTAATCACTGTCCTGCTACTGTGTAATCACTGTCCTGCTACTGTTTAATCACTGTCCTGCTACTGTTTAATCACTGTCCTGCACTGTCCTGCTACTGTAATCACTGTCCTGCACTGTCCTGCTACTGTAATCACTGTCCTGCTACTGTAATCACTGTCCTGCACTGTCCTGCTACTGTTTAATCACTGTCCTGCTACTGTGTAATCACTGTCCTGCTACTGTTTAATCACTGTCCTGCTACTGTGTAATCACTGTCCTGCTACTGTTTAATCACTGTCCTGCTACTGTTTAATCACTGTCCTGCACTGTCCTGCTACTGTAATCACTGTCCTGCACTGTCCTGCTACTGTAATCACTGTCCTGCACTGTCCTGCTACTGTTTAATCACTGTCCTGCACTGTTTAATCACTGTCCTGCTACTGTAATCACTGTCCTGCACTGTCCTGCTACGGTTTAATCACTGTTCTGCACTGTCCTGCTACTGTTTAATCACTGTCCTGCTACTGTAATCACTGTCCTGCACTGTCCTGCTACTGTAACCACTGTCCTGCTACTGTAATCACTGTCCTGCACTGTCCTGCACAGTACAGGACACAAAATGATTTAACTCTCTCTCCCTGCCATGAGCCAGGGAGCACCCCGCCTGTTTTCAGAATGTGCATTTGAACAAGTATCACCAGCTCTATCCAAAACAGGACGTCTTCCCTTTGACTTATGTCCGCCTAACCTATGACCCTGGTGAGTACAAATCTGGGTGGACCTCAACTCCTTAATCCTCAATAATTTAAGGACCTCTGTGTGCACCTCCCCACCAAAACGTAAACAAAATAATGACAGCTCCCTTAACTGTTGACCCTTGAACTTCTTAATCCTTGCACAGAGTGACCTGTCCAAATTAACCATCTAACCAGAGGGCAATTGGAGGAGGTGTAAAAAGGGGTTGTCTTGTCATCTTCCTTCTTATAGTTAATCTATTATCCATCCACCTTGTTTACAACTATAAACCATATGCTGTGTGACATTAATTATAACTACACAGTTATACAACACATGTAAACAATACAGGATATGTTTAACATCGACTTTGTTATACCTAAAATGTATCTCCAACTGCCACTGTTTCTCCTGACCCTTGACCCTAAGAATGACCGTTTCCCTCTCGAACCTTTGACCACTGAACCCCCGAGCCCCCGGCTCACCCGAAGAGAGTGACGCGTCCCTTGGAGGAGGCAGTCATGGTGCCGTCGTCGTCCAGGGTGTACTCAGCTGAGATGTTGTCCTGCAGGAACAGACCCTCTGGGTCCTTCTTCTGGAGAGCATACCACTTCCCTGCATACTGCACCCAGAGAGAGAGGGAGGGAGGGAGGGAGGGAGGGAGGGAGGGAGGGAGGGGGAGAGAGAGAGAGAGAGAGAGAGAGAGAGAGGGGGGGAGGGAGAGAGAGAGAGTGAGAGAGAGGAGAGAGAGAGGGAGGGAGAGAGAGAGAGAAGAGAGAGAGGGAGGTAGAGAGAGAAGAGAGAGAGAGGGAGAGAGAGGGATGGAGGGAGAGGAGAGAAGAGTGGGAGGGAGAGGAGAGAGAGAGGGGAGATGAGAGAGAGAGGGGAGGAGAGAGTGAGAGAGGAGAGAGAGAGAGATAGGAGAGGAGGGAGGGAGGGAGAGGAGAGAGAGAGGAGAGAATGGGAGGAAGAGGAGAGTGAGAGTGGGAGGGAGAGAAGAGTCGGAGGGAGAGAAATGTGGGAGGGATAGACGGACAGGAGAGAGAGGAGAAAGGAAGGGAGAGGAGAAAAAAATGGAGAGGAGAGGATAGAGGGAGAAGATGAGAAACTGTTGATCATCAAATTCTTTATATGTTTATAGTTTTGACTGTTGTCTGGCCTAGAGTGTGTGTGTGTGTGTGTGTGTGTGTGTGTGTGTGTGTGTGTGTGTGTGTGTGTGTGTGTTCGCATACACCTACACGCATACATACTGCGTAAGTGTGTACGTATGGGGGCATACGGCATGTTTTGTATCCATTAATTTGTGCATGTATGCATATAGGTGTATGTGTATATGCATTTGTGTATGACTGTGCATTCGTGTATGTGTGTGTGAGCGCATAATGTTTGTGCAACTCTCACCCTCTTAGGTTCAAAGTCCTCTTTGACTGTGAAGCTGTCCACGACGCAGGAGACAGACAGACAGCGCTCCACGCAGGACAGCAGCACCATCAGCAGGGCCAGCTTAGTGGAGCCCATTCTGAAACAAGGACTCCGAGTCAGTACATCTCGCTGAAGTGGGTTCTGGGTAGGGATGTTCGATATTGGCTTTTTTACCGATATCCGATATTGTCCAACTCTTAATTTCCGATACCGATATCAACCGACTGAATAAAACTGAATAATTTCAGGTAATTAACATTACATATCTCTTGTCGTGGAATTAACACAACATTATGCATACTTTTGACAATAAATAAAGTAAGAATTTGTTAGTAAATAAAGGTCATCTCTAGTTCTGGGTCACGTTTTGGTCAAGCATCCGAATGTAGGAGAGCAGATCTGAGACCACATTAACTGATAGGTCATAGTGGGGTGTACATAGTCATGTGACCTGAGCAGTGATCCTGTATCAGTACGCCTATTTGTACAAGTGTGATAAATATGGGCCCTGGTCTGACAAAGTTTAAGAACCTCTAAAGCTTAAACATATACTCTAATGTCTCATGCTGGAGTGCACACCCCAGCAGTACTGACACAACATGAATGGGAAAAATAACAATCTAACTAATATTCTTTGGGTTACATCAAACAAATAGGCTCCTAATTGTCTATTAGAGCACATCGTTCTGAAATCTTCCAAATCAGTGCCTGCAATAGACAGAACAGATAATTTACTAGTTACATAATCACAACAACAAAGCTGAGATAATGTAGATATACCCTCTCAAAGAGCACCTACGGGAGGCTGCAATTCTAAACTGGCCCCCGTAAATGTCTGAACCCCCATCCCACCCACTCACCCCCCCTGATGTACAGTTCCCTCCCCCTCGTATGTATATATTTACTGTTAGGATCTGTTTAACAGTACTGTATATTTGCATATCTTGTATATGTCACAAATGTAACAGTACTGTATATCTGTATGTCATAAATGTCATGATTAGATTAGATGATTAGATTAAATTATTATATCTGTATATCTGTATGTTGTGTATGTCATAATTATCATTATGAATTGAAAATGGGGGACCCTGATGTAAACACGACGAAAGTCTTTCTCTGGTCTGCATCCCCTTAACAATTGTGTGTATTGAGCCGTACTGTACCCATTCTGCAATCTGTTAATTAAAGTTTTCAATCAATCAATCAAACCCTGTGTAGTATATCGTAGTATGTCATAGACTAGTATGTTATAGCAAAACAATGTCACTGTTGATCATGTCTTTGGTAAGATGTGACAGCGGGTTAATGTCTAAAATGCTGTTCTTCAGTTAAAATTGTCTTCCAAAACCTTAGTCCAAGTGAGCTCATGTTGCAGACAATAAGCCATTAGATGCATTCCACATAACACAACATTCTTCACAATATACAGTATATGTAGGGGGTAGAGACTGTGAGTACTGATAGTTTTGTGATTCTTGGGTCGGCACCCAATATACTCTAAAAGACATTTGAGTTGAGCACCAGTTCTTTAGTTTGGTTTCTCAGGATAAATGTTTCCTTCTCTGATCGATCATAACTGTAAATGGTGTTTCTGCTTCTAATGTCAGAGGGTAAGATACGGTTCCGGCCATTTGGGTCTCACACATTTTTACGCATACCTCCATCTGCCTCGAGAAGAAACACCAGAAACCAGCTCTAACTAGTTCTGCAACATGCTGATCTGTGAAACGCACGACACCACTTAGCTCTGCGGTTCATTTTGGTTTCATCTCAGGATGATAGGAGTCAGATCACATGGTTTTTCAAGTAAACTTAAAATAACAATTACATTCTTCCACGGGAGATGCAATGCAGCAGTAATTCCCAGCAATGTCTTTCCCTCATCCCTCTCCTATCATAATTCCAGCAACAATTGATACTGTACTTAGATTATGACACCTTTTTACTAGTTATTAGTATAATATAACACATTATAAAATCCTGCACCTTTGTGTTCAGTTAGGAGTACAATTGCAGCGTCCTACCTGTGTATGTAGTCTGTACAATTTCAAATCAGCGACAGTGAAGAAGCTCTTAGTTTCGTGGTTATCCCTCTTTGATTGGGTCTGGGTGTCTGAGGGCCCTTTATAGACACACTCCACAGGCAAGCTTCTTACCGCTGAGTTTCCCTGCTGGGAACTAAATAAGGTGCTTAGATGCTTAAATCTAGAGGTAATCCTGTTGGGTTCAAAATCCTTACCGTAATCTGGCTTTTACGCGCAAACCCGCCAACAACTTGCCGTAACAAACAATAACGCCATTTATGTGAGAATCAAACACACGTGCACAAATACATATGCGAACACCTGCACGTGCACAAACACACACGTACACAGTACATGCACATGCACATGCACACACACACGCATGCACGCACGCACGCACGCACGCACACACACACACACACACGCGCGCGCGCACACACACACACACACACAGAGGCAGGCCCACATGCATAAGGGTACAGTAGGAGTTTGGTTTCTTTTAATTGTATAAAATCACTGGTATTAACTGGATCTGCATACGTGTTATAGCGACAATGTGTGTATTTGTGTGCGTGTGTGTGTGAATCTTAATGAACCTTACCCCATGCGTGGTGTTGTTAGTGTAACACCACAACATGGACTTATCAGCATTGTGAAAGGCTGGAGCTGGCACAACAGGGCATGGGTTTGTTGGAGTTGGCAATGCTGCCTGGGGGTCATTATGGGCCACGTAATACATTCATAGTGTGTAGTTCCCCGTTTAATTACTTATAGGCAATGGGATTGGGTTTCTTCATTGAGCGCTTATCCTTATCAGTAGGGCACAAGTATCTTGTGTTTTATTATAAATTAGTAGTGTATAAGTATGGTATTTGCAGCACAAAGGTGTTTGGTTCAAACGTCCACTGGGATTGCACACATTGATACTTGTGTACTTAGGAAGGTCAAACGTTTTTATGCCGTCATGGAAAATATATATATATATATTTTTTTTTTAATCTGTGGTAGAGCCCATTTATTTAAATTGTATATTCCACCTCTGTGAAATGGTCTACAACATTTAAAAAAAATCTAAATGTTAGTTTTTAGTGGTGAAATAAAGAAATAATAATCATTTTGTTACAGCAACTTCCTGTAATCACTTGATCCGGCTATAATCCATTGTAACCGATCATGGAAAACGGCCTCTTGAGCCCCGAGATGATTGTAAATAGCAGCGCAGGAAGATTGATTAATGTCCGCCATTGTCCCATCTCAAGCACCACCCTTTTTTCTTAACCCTCCCATCACAACCTCAGTCAAGCTAAGCTAAGCCTTTCTTCCCCCCCCTCCAATCACAACCTTGTGGCTATTAAAAGTAACTGCACCTAGAAATGTGGCTAGAAGACAACCTTTTATGGATTTCACAGCACTGGTCGTACCCGACCAGAAGAGCTCGTATGGGACATTTCACAGTGATTCATGCATCACGATCAGCCTAACTGAAAAGGTTCCATAGTGCAGGTTTTTAAAGCCATTACAAACGGCTTGACTTGGAAAGTGAGGCGGGCAACATATTTCGGTGGACATTCTGTTGCATATTGATTGGTTTGTGATTCAGAAGCATTTAAGGCTAGACAACCTAGGTGAATACTATAGGCAAAAAAATAATAATGTTTGTTAAATTTTGAGATTCTTTTAATATTTTGCTTCCTTAACATGTCTTATTTCAAATTAGTGGCAATAAAATATTGAAAACACACAATTAGTTGTTTATTTGACTTAATTTTGTCGGATTGTGTCCATAGATCACAATTACAATACAGAACTTTGAGGGCGTTTTCCCAAAAATGAGTATGCGTTTTTCTTACATGCAAGAGATGAAATGTCCCATTTCCCTAGCACCTACACACACCATAATTTCCACATTTCTTCCTATCTATACCCTGCATCTTTTTACAGAGGGGTTTGTTGATATATCATTCATAGCCTGATTTATAGTACATTTATACCAAAAAACCTGGCGAAAATAGATTTCTTTATGACTGTAGACAGTATTTCCTGATTTATGGGATGATAAAAAGACATAGCCACAATCCCTTCTGTAAAAAGTTCATTGCGTTATGTATCAACATAATGAAACAAACATGTTGAATCTGGCATCATCCAATGTTGGTGATGTCTATCCTGGCGATATATGCAAATGAGCGCACATTTAATTAGGCAGATTTTAATTATTTCTTAGTTGTTATGCACATAACAAACTGGGAAAGTTTCATAGTGATATCTATTCAAATATTGTTTTTGCCTATTCACCTAGGCTGTCTCGCAAACATTCACGTACTGTAGCATACAATGGCCTGGGGATGAGGTTGGAGAGGCGACATGACTTAATCTCTTTCTGTGGGACTAGATTAGTAAACATCCAAACCTGTAGCTACTGTAATTGACTGGATAACAAGCTCAGACACTGAGACCTTAAGAGACCTAAATTCTAAATTACCGGTAGCCTACATTCTCGTTCCCACCACACGGTGCTCTATGACTGGCACTCTTCCATGGATTCAGTGGTGTAGAAGTGACCCATTTGAAAGTTAAGCGGCTAAAGAGGCTAGCTGACTTTCACATGATATTATGGTGATATTATGGTCATTGTTAGGTGTCCAATCAGTGAAGCTACCGGAACCCTATTGTATTTGTAAGGATTGTTATTCTTTTTCTCCACTAAAAACGTGTGCAGCCCATAAACCTTAAGTCCCAAAGCAACCCCATTTGGCAGGTGGGTTCCTATGGCCCCCGCTGCTAGGGCAAGGCCATAAACCAATGTGGGCCAGATGGCGGAGCTATAATAACAAAAAGGCCATAACTCCCACACCTTGAGTCCAAGTGTTCCACAAAGAAGCATACTAGGTCCGCTACTGTTCCTAATTTATGCAAATGACATGTCGTCAGCTTGTGACTGCAACTTGTTCTTGTTCGCGGACGACTCAGCCCTGCTGGTCTCTGACAAGAACAAGTTGCAGGGTGAAAAAGCCCTCAGCTCAGAACTCGGCAGAATCTGCACCTGGCTCGCTGATAACAAACTATCATTACACCTGGGTAAAACAGAGTCCATTCTCTTCGGATCAAATAACAAACTCAGCAAGACCGACGGCTTCTCAGTTACAGCGGGTGACAATATTGTCACAAGGAAAGATGAAATTGCATACCTAGGTTCCATCCTAGAGGCAAATCTTTCCTGTGACAAAATGGCATCCAATATAATCAAAAACGTCAACCAACGAACTAGATTCTTGTACCGGATCTCCTCTCTGGTAAACAAGAATACCCTGAAGACTCATTCAAGGGTACTACGACTATGCTTGCACCTCATGGTACCAAAGCACCTCAAAGGTGCTAAAAACAAGATTACAAACATCACAAAACAAACTGGTCAGACAACTACTTGACCTTACTCCTAGAACCCACCTCACCCCTGCCCACTTTGACTACCTAGGATGGCTTAGAGTAGACGACAGAGTACAGCAACTTGCAATGGGCCTGGTCTACAAGATACACTACACGACTAAATTACCCATGTAGGCCTACATGTCAAAATACTTCCCAAAGGTCAGTGAATACCACGACCACAACACCAGAGGGAGCTCCACAAATCATGTTAAACCCAGATTCGGCTCAAACAAGGGACTAAACACGTTTCGCAATTATGCCACATCAATGTGGAACGCCCTACCCAAAGCTGTAAAGGAATGTGAATCACTACCCACTTTCAAAACCACTCTCAAAGAGCACCTACGGGAGACTGCAATTCGAAACTGGCCCCTGTAAATGTCCTAACCCAACCCCCTCCAATGTACAGTAAATGTCCTAACCCAATAATACACAAGACCCTCTTCTTGGGACCAAGTAAGGTTTCGTCGATATTCCAATGTACAGTTTCTCCCCCCCCACCTACCTAACCCCACCCACCCAACCACCTCCAATGTAGTTCCCCCCCCCACCCCACCTACCCAACCTCCTCCAATGTACAGTTTCTACGTCAAATGTATTTACTCTCTTTTTTAGACGCTTTTTTGTATCACAAACAGTACTGTATTTGTAAATCTGGTATGTCATAAATGTATAGATGTAGCAGTACTGTCTATCTGTATGTCATGTATGTCATATATGTTATGATGAATTGAAAATGGGGGACCCTGATGTAAACAAGATGAAAGTCTTTCTCTGGTCTGCATCCCCTTAACAATTGTGTGTATTGAGCTGTAGGCCTACTGTATTGTACCCATTCTGCAATCTGTTAATAAAATCTTCAATCAATCAATCAATCAATCAATCAATCAATCAAACTAACACAAAACTTACAGTAATACACACAATGCAGCTGAACATAGTCTACAACTTTGTCGCTGGGACCACCCATGTCTGCCATACTGAATTGCCACCATTTTGCATTTGATCAATTGGTGTCGAGCTGTGGAGAACCAGAGTTAGATATGAAAAGATAACCTCTCCCATATTTTATTTTGTTATTGTAATGCAATTCAGCACTTTTCATTTATTGTATTGGTTGCAATACCTTCACATAGCTTAGCTAATACCAAAATGTTGTGCATTGTGAAAAGGGACTGTATAATGTACAGTTGTACTGCTATCTACTGCCACTAGAGGGCAAGCTACTGTAAGTTAAGCAAAGGTCCTGTTCTGACGTTGTAGCTCTGCATTGATAGTTCTCAGACCTGAAAAGGTGAAAGCATGTGTAGTGACTGTGCAAGCTGTTGCTCTCTTGTGTATAATTTACATTTTGCAGGTAAGCAGACAAAGATAACGTGTCATGATGAAGTAACCTAAATGTTTTATGAATACAGCCAGGCAGGCATGATGTAATAAATCCCAAGAGTATATGAGTTAGCATTAGCGTGTTTAAAGTGTTTGCTGATTGATTGATTGAAAACTTTATTAACAGATTGCAGAATGGGTACAGTACACTACGGCTCAATACAAACAATTGTTAAGGGGATGCAGACCAGAAAAATACTTTCGTCTTGTTTACATCAGGGTCCCCCATTTTCAATTCATCAATAGCACTGGGTAAAGCTAAGGGTTAACATTAGCTACAATAATTATGGTTGCTATGGCTATGCTGAGGAAGAAGTGTTGTTTTCATGCATAGAGAGACTGTTTAATTCCTTACTTTGTACAATGTCCTGCAGTCGTATGCATTATGTGGAGGTGTTTAGTTAGTGTGGGTGACTGACCTGGCAAAGCCAGTCGCACCAGACTCTTAGAATCTATATTCTCAGATTTTTGTCCTGCTACTCCTCCCAGAGCTTTCGCACCACACACACGTGGGCTCTACATGCTCGAGCAACTGCAACGAGACTGCGACACAACTGCAACACAACATGGTTGCAGATGTTGCAGAGGGTGTTGTAGAGGGTGTTGCGTAACCTCTCCCCAAAATCAACCCGAGCGTGATGTTGCGTAGCATTGATTGGTTGGTTAGTGAATGGGGGCGGGGCTGTCATATAATAATATTGGTCCCGCAGGCAGGAATACTATCCTCGATAGTTAACGTAATTTATACAAATGGAAGTATTGATTGATTCGTAACGAATCATTCAAAAAATATACAGTCAACTGGAATATGTTCGTTTTTTACACATGACATGTCATGACAAACCAATACAAAATCGCGAATTAACCGGTGATTATCCTATAGCCCTAGTTATCGTTTCAACAAAGTGGAGCTGCAGGGGAAGACATCCATAGTATACGCCTTCAAATCCTCTTACCTTGACGAAAAGCCTCCACAATTTAGTAAACAGTATACCCATGGCTGGTGTTGATATTTTACGATGCCAGCTTGTGATAATTCGTTGTAGCCAGTCGACACACTCTAAAATCAGATCTTTGAAAGATGTATCTAATCTATCTAAGTGCTTTGCAATTCATTCCAAGAATAAGAGGCACAGATGTTAAACGCAGTCTTTCCCAAATTGGAATTAACCTGAGGAACATGCAATGTAAGCCAGTCCTGGGAGTTGGTTTGGTAAGCTCCTACACTCCAGTATAATAGCGAGGTAATATAAGGTGGTGGTTGGTCTGACAAAGACAGCTTATCAGTGTGATGGACATTTCACAACAGGATATGTTGTCCTTAATTATACCTGAGACAACTCAAGTTTCAAGTTCAAGTTTCTTTAATAGTTGTCATACAGAAGTACAGAATACTTTTATACAAAATGCTTCTTACTGTTACGCTCCAGAGACTGTGCAAGACAAGATAAGATAAGTATGAAATAAAATAACATAGTATAGTATGTAAATTAGAAGTAAAAAAATGAGGTCACAGTGTTCAGTATAGACATATGTACAATGTTCGATGCAGAATAGACGTAACTGAGTTACCATATAATATATAATACACAATACTATGCAGTGTACTAATATACAATACTATATAGTGCAAGGCAGAAATGGGATGAGGTGCAATTTAGGTACAATTTACAGTAGGTGTACGAGTTGTAGTGCAAATCCTTTATCAATAAATATAAAGTGTGTTTGTGTGATCTAAAGTGTGGAGAGTGGGTGCTGCAGTGTGTTGTTTGTTTAAGTGAGTGTGTGCGTGTGGGTGTGTGTGCTGTGTGCATTTGATGGTTGTTGCATAGTGTTTATTGTTCGTTTAGCAGCCTGATGGCCTGGGGATAGAAGCTTCTTCTGAGTCTTTCTGTGCTCGCCTTAAGACTCCGGTATCGCTTGCCTGACCGCAGCAGTTCAAAGAGGCAGTTGTTCGGGTGGCTCGAGTCCTTAATAATTCTCTTAGCCTTCCCCATGCACCGCTTGTTGTAAATGTTCTGGAGGGTGGGAAGCCCCCCTCCAATTGTGCGTTCGGCTGAACGTGTCACTCTTTGTAGTCTGCTACGGTCTTGTGCAGTGCTATTCCCAAACCAGGAGGTGATGTTGCCAGTCAGGATGCTCTCTATTGTACATGAGTAGAAGTTCCTAAGGATCTTCTGACTGACTTGGAACTTCCTTAGGCGCCTGAGGAAGTAGAGGCGTTGTCGTGCCTTCTTCACAACACTGTCAATGTGTGTGGTCCATGTCAAGTCCTCGGATATGTGGGCTCCGAGGTACTTGAAACTGTTCACTCTCTCAACCGGTGCCCCGTCGATGCTGAGGGGGCTGTAGTCCTTGACCCCCGACCTCCTGAAGTCCACAATCATCTCCTTTGTTTTGCTGACGTTCAGGGAGAGGCAGTTCTCCTGACACCACTGTGACAGATTTTCTACCTCTTCCAGGTAGGCCCTCTCGTCGTTGGCAGAGATCAGGCCCACCACTACTGTGTCATCAGCTAATTTGATGATTGTGTTGTTGTTCCGCTGTGCCACGCAGTCATGTGTGTACAGGGAGTAGAGGAGGGGGCTCAGAACACAGCCCTGGGGGGCCCCTATGTTGAGCGTGATGGATGAGGAGGTGCAGTTGCCTGCTCTTACCACCTGGGGTCTGCCCGTCAGGAAGTCCAAGACCCAC
>NC_140175.1:75929125-75974125 GCF_963971535.1 Notolepis coatsorum
TAAGCTGTAGTCACGAGAGACCTAGGTCGTGGTTTTTAGCCTCACGTAGCTTGGCTTTTAGTGGGACATAAACGGTGCGGAGCAATAGCTATCGATTAGCCGGAAACGGAAATGCTGAAATAATAACGTGAATTATTCTAAAAGTTATAATTATTTTGTCTCATCTTGTTTTAGTCAACATAAATTAAGAGAGAATTCGTCATGGTTTTTGTAAAGTACATTTTTGTGTCCTCAGATGTAGTCAACGATCATGTATAAATAATTTAGTCACATTAGTGTCACATGATCTACATTAACGTGACGTCACGTCTCGTTGTCGTCGGGGGAAAAAGCTTCGTTGACGACCATATATAGTAATAATTTTCGCTGACAAAATTACCACTGCGCTCGACCAATAGCAGCCTCTTTGTTGCCAAGTTACAGACCACAACAAATGTGTGTAAAGTCTAACGTGACATTAGCATGCCATCCACAAAGTACATCTCGACGAAAATTGACAAAAAACACCTTCTAAAGTTCGCAAAAAGGTTTCTAAACAATGTTATATGCATATACGCTACTTGCTATATTAGAGCTGTCCTGACTAAGGATTTGGATAGTTGACTATGATTGGCCAAAATTTGCTGTTAGTCGACCAAAAAAGAAAAAAAAAGTATAATATTTATTTATTAAAAAAAATCATTCCATCTGGGCTGTGGGGGGTGCTTAATGTCTGAAGGAGTCGACTGAAGGCTTCTTGTCCTCTGCAAAAAGCATACAATTGGTCCACTGATGGATACATCTTGATATTTGTCTATTCTAGTGTGTTCATTAGATTAGATGGGTGAAATCCTCTTTCAGTGCATCCGTGCCTGTTTTCTTAGGCAGTTAGCCTCTGGTATGTGTGCCATTAGCGTTAGCCACGCTTCTAGGCCTCTTTTCTTTTGGAAATAATGATTAAAAAAAAAATATATATATATATATAGTTTTTATAAATATATATATATATATATATTTTTTGTATTCGACTAGAGAGATTGACCAGTCGACTACGGCTCCTTTCGACCGATTAGTTGACTAATCGACTAATAGGGGTCAGCCCTACTTGCTATAGGCGTTTTATCGACAAAAAGCGATTGAATACAGCTGAGAAACGGGCCACAACGTGTTCTGCAGCTCAAGATGTGGATGTAGGGTCTGAGTTTACAGAATATGGTTCTACAAGTGAAAGTCCTCTGAAAAACTTTGATCCAGGACAGGCCTACCAGTTTTTGCTGGCCCTGTACTTCCAGACTGTGGCATCTTTTTCATTCATTCTTCATTAATGCCTTGGAGACACATTGAGGGGTAGAACTTCATTTCAGTGGTGGTGAGATTACAGAAAAAGGAAAACGAATAGTCAAGGAAAGAAAATAAAATAAAAAAGAGATGAAAAAGAATCAGTTAAACATTTACACTCGACACACTCTAAAATCAGATCTTTGAAAGATGTATCTAATCTATCTAAGTGCTTTGCAATTCATTCCAAGAATAAGAGGCACAGATGTTAAACGCAGTCTTTCCCAAATTGAATTAACCTGAGGAACATGCAATGTAAGCCAGTCCTGGGAGTTGGTTTGGTAAGCTCCTACACTCCAGTATAATAGCGAGGTAATATAAGGTGGTGGTTGGTCTGACAAAGACAGCTTATCAGTGTGATGGTGATGGACATTTCACAACTTTAGATTGTACCGACATAACACAGGATATGTTGTCCTTAATTATACCTGAGACAACTATCAGTGTGATGGATTGTACAGGAAGACGTTTCACAACTGTAATTTGTACCGATATCTTGTCCTTATGGTATTTCCATGCTTTTCTGGTCACTACCATGATGGAAATACCATTTCCACTACCATGATGATAGTGACCAAAAATGGAAATACCATTTGTGTCATTGAACTGGATTACACCATGGTATTATTTAAGTAAAAAAGTGGTACAATAGTGATACATGACGTTTACCATGCAAGTACCATGGCAAATATTATACTAATACGATGGTAAAACTGAAGCTACCATCAAACTACCACCTTTTTGTACAAGAGTACTTCTGTATACATATTGGATGCATATTTACTTATGGATTACACTTACTATCTTATTTAAAATAACCAATTTTTTGTGTAGAGTTGTGTAGAGTTAGATTCCTATGTCATCTTAAATATGGAATTGACATGAATAAAATAGAGCAGAGAGGAGAGATGGTGAGCAGAGAGAGATGGATGCTGAGATAATCAGCCAGTGGCCTAACTAAATAGGGCTTATACCTGAGGAGGCCTTGTTTAATTAGAACTTAAAGAGCTTGGAGGGGTGAGAGAGAGAGAGAGAGAGAGAGAGAGAGAGAGAGAGAGAGAGAGAGAGAGAGAGAGAGAGAGAGAGAGAGAGAGAGAGAGAGAGAGAGAGAGAGAGAGAGAGAGAGAGAGAGAGAGAGAGAGAGAGAGAGTCATGTCACTGTCACTGTCACTGTCATGGTGTACAATATGTGGAAATGTGACTACATATGCTTTAGGAGGGATGGGCTCCTTTCATCTCATCCAGAGTGGGGGAACCCCCTAACATGGGTTATGCTGCATTTACTGTAAATGCCGCTGCTTTAGTGTGCAATACATACATTACTTTGGACAGGAATAGGCATTTTAGTAGCCCATGCTAGCTTCCGCAAGCACAGGCAAAGGCAAAGAGAGACAAATGCAAACAAAAAAAAGACAACTGACAAATGTATAATGTCTCTTTCTGTATCTCTTTGTATCTAGAGGTTGAGATGCCCACTCCGGTCTTTAACTGACTGCATTTTATTAAGAGGTACAGTTTGAAAAGGCTTTTCCTGGCTCTAGTGAGACGTCGTCATCTGCTTTGTAGGACAGCAAAGGAGGGTGAAATAGTTTATTGGAACTGTAGCTTATAGTCTTCCTATAGAGTTACCTCTAGCCTGTGACAGAGGAGCCTCTATGACTCACTGTAATGCAGGACTGATCCATGCGCGTGAACAGGGCAGTATGTACTGTATAGGCTACTCCATCAGTGTATATTCACAGTCACTGACCCAAACCAGTCTGACCACAGTTGTAACCGTGTCCTGCTCTGGGGTCTGGTTCCTCATCCCATAATATCTGCTGGAGCTGTGTGATGAAAATGCGGGACTAACATTATTAACCCTTTCACTACCACACTACTAAAGTGAAAACAAGTCAGTTGGCCCCTCGCAGGCCTTTTACCGGGCCATCGTCAGCTGATCAGTTTAGCACAGGCAGATCCCTGCTAACCTTCAACACTATCTGCTGATGACAGAGGGATTGTTGGGTTCAGCCCCCTCCACCTCCTCCTCCCTGCCCTGCGCTCCACATCACTCACCTTTCATCTTTTTTTTCAACGCACACCAGGGGGGGGGGGGGGGGGGGATTATAGGTTTTACAGGCAGTTGAATGCGTCTGCTTTCTCGTTCCCCCCGGTTCTCTGTAACGATTGCTTGTGGTTTTTGTAAATAAATAAAAGTAGGTTTTGGGGGAGGCGGGGGGTTATTTTTTATTTGTCGGGACATTGGGAGGATTTGGAGGTAGCTAGTTTTGAAAGGGTGCCGGATCTAGTGGTGGAGGGGGAGGAGGTTGAGAAGCCTCACTCTTGACCTGAAGAGGAAGAAGAAAAGGTGACGAAGAAAGAATGAGCGCAAAAAAGGAAGATGTGGAGAAGTTCCTGGACGGGAACCCCGTGTTCGCCAAAGGCTACTTTGCCAAGAAGTTCAATGCCGGCTCCATCTCAAAGGCGTCAGGAATCCCAGAGACGCAGGTGGATTTCAGTCAGTTCCAGGAGCTCAGCCAGGTAAATGAGAAATAATATCATATAAAACATATTATAGTTTACATATATACCTCATGCGTCTTTAAATGTAAGACACCAGTGAGAGGAGTGAGTTGAATGAAATGTAATGTGGTTGAATACCTCCATGTGAGACCTTTGAGGCTTAAATAGGGCGATATCTCTTGGCCGTGGAGAATGTGCCTTTGGGATACGTACAGGTACATAATAATATTTTAATTGACTGGAAGATACCCTATTTGATTTCCTGCAGTCGGCGGAATTAAAACTAGGGATGTTTGATATTGGCTTTTTTACCGATATCCGATATACCGATATTGTCCAACTCTTAATTTCCGATACCGATATCAACCGATACCGATATATGCGCGGAATAATTTGAGGTAATTGACATTACTAGGGTTGACCCCTATTAGTCGAATAGTCGACTAATCGATCGAAAGGAGTCGTAGTCGACTGCCAACCTCTTAGTCGAATGTAAAAAATTCAAATAAATATAAAAAAAATATATATATATCATTCTTTCCAAAAGAAAAGAGGCCTAGACGCGTGGATAACGCCAATGGCACGCATACCAGAGGCTAACTGCCTAAGAAAACAGGCACAGAGGCACTGAAAGAGGATTTCACCTGTCTAATGAACACACTAGACTAGACAAATATCAAGATGTATCCATCAGTGGACCAATTGCATGCTTTTGCAGAGAACAAGAAGCCTTCCGTCGACTCCTTCAGACATTAAGCACCCCCACAGCCCAAATGGAATGATAAAAAATTCATAAAATATATATATATATTTTTTTTCATAGTTGACTAATAGTCTATTGCGTGGGTAAAATAACTGGGGATGCCAATTTCTTTTTAATTAAAATTTGTTTTTTTTATAAATTTTTTATATATATATATATACTAAATATACACTAAATATACACTAAACACTAAATATACACTAAATATATACACTAAATAAAAATACACATTTCAAGTGTAAACATACAGCTATACTATTCCATGGGCTAGATTTAATAAGATTCGAGCTGAGTAAAGCTATTCCCACACCTCCAGGGCGGCAAATGTGCAGAGGCCAGAGTACTTAGTCTGCTGACGGACCCGTTTTAAGGTGTGGGAAGGGCTTTAGTCAGCTCGAATCTGATTGGCTAGTATTGGTTTTGGACTCCACATACATGAATCGCATGGTGGAAGCTGGAGAAAGACACCTCCCCACTGCCTCCTCTCCTCTGCTGCAGTGACTGCCTCAGTGACTGCACTGTGTCTCAGTGTGTTAGAGAGAGTGAGAAGGAGAAGAGGGGGAAACAATTTAAAATTATAACACAGAGATGAAAAATAATGATTTTTTTATTATGATTGTAAACTATATAATTTTTTTTTCATATTTCATATTTCATATTAATTCATATTTTAATAATGGGGAGGCCTGGCTTCCGTTGGCTTCCAGGAGGATTCGCAACTGCTATCGGCTAATTTCGGCCAATCAAAGTCGACTATCCAAATCCTTAGTCGGGGACAGCCCTAGACATTACATATCTCTTGTCATGGAATGAACACATTATGCATACTTTTGACAATAAATAAAGTAAGAATTTGTTCTTACTTGCTTGCCTGGGTAAATAAAGGTTAAATAATAAAAAATAAAAAAATTCTTTATTTATTTATTGTTTTTAACCGATACCGATAATTTCCGATATTACATTTTAATGCCAATATCGGCCTATAATATCGGACATCTCTAGTTAAAACCATATTGTTATTGCAGCTTATTGCAGCTTCTACTTTCCCCTCCCCCTCCTCCAGGTGGAAGAGAGCCACATCATGTTCGAAATGATCAAAGACATGCAGGAAAACGTCAACATGGAGAAGGTGGTCCTAAAGATCCTGAAGAGAATCAGCGCGCTCATCCACGCCGACCGCTGCAGCCTGTTCATGTACCGGCAGCGGAACGGCGTCGCAGAGCTCGCCACCAGGCTGTTCAATGTCAACGCCACGTCGGAGCTGGACCACTGCCTGATCCCTCCAGACTCCGAGATCGTCTACCCGCTTGATATCGGAATAGTCGGCAACGTGGCTCAGACCAAGAAGAACGTGAATGTGAAAGATGTCTCGCAGGTGAGAAGTTCAGAGGCTTAGAGTTAGTAGAAAATAACGCATCCTCCGGAATTAGTCTATGGTAAATATGGCTGATATAGGTGAGTGTTTATGCCTCAGAGGAAGGTGGTAATATTCCATATACCTGTATACAATTATAAAAAATTACCAGCACTCTGAATATTAATCTGTAAAGTATAGATCTATTATGGTACTGTATAATACTACATTGGATCCACATTTGCCTTTGTGAGGAAGTAGCTGGGGAAAGACAATGTGGGGGGAGGGGGGGGGGGGGCAGGAGTTGTATCAATGTGACTTCAGTGTGATACAGAGTGAAAATACAGCTTAACTGATGTGGCAGCATGTACTTATACAATATTACTGCACTGTACAAAGGCTGATCACTATTAAGTTGGTGATTATATAAATACTACCTAATCAACACCTGATGATCTCACTTTAGCACAGATACTGAAGCCATAAAACAATGACAAAAAGGACCTGCCAATCATGCATTATCATCTGCCAAACGGCGCCAGTATAATATGATGATATGACGAGATGACATATATGGTCAAAGTTTATTTAACCTGTAGATGAGTTGAAAAACAGTTAGCTATACTTGACTATGATGAGGAGAGGGGTGTAACCTAAATCCTCTTGTCAGATATAATCCATTTATGTCCATATCCCGTCATGCCCTGCTTTAGCTTTGGATTATGGGCCTGTGGTTATTAATATGCCAGTCAGCAGAAATGTCAGACCTCCCAAAGTCTGTTCTACTGCTCACTGACCAGAGAAATACACTGTACGCAGGACACATGAAGCAGTCATAGTGATACCAGGAGGCAGACTTCAACACCTTCATGACTGCTATAGGCTACGCAGGTGGCAACATGAATTTGAAGGACATCATGAGGGGCGTCTATATCATGTGTTTTTTTAAGGCTGTCAATCGATTAAAATATTTAATCTGATTAATCGCATGATTGTCCATAGTTAACTCGTGATTAATCGCAAATTACCTACCTTATCTACCTTTTTCAAGTTTTAATACTCTTATCAACATGAGAGTCAACAAATGCTTGCTTTATGCAGCCATTTAACACAAAAGGATGACCCCCATGCATTGCAAATTTGCATCAAATTCAAAACAGAGTGATGCACGTTAGGAACGTGTTACATTCACCCACACAAGGCCTGAGGACTCACACCCCCGCCCCCCCCTCTCTCTCTCTCTCTTATCTCTCTCTCTCTCTCTCTCTCTCTCTCTCTCTCTCTCTCTCTCTCTCTCTCTCTCTCTCTCTCTCTCTCACACACACACACACACACTCTCTCTCAGCTCGCTTTCTCTCTTGCCCCTTCCTCATCTCTCTCACCCCCCCCCTCTCTCTCTTTTTTATGGGAAATTCAAATATGAGTTTATTTCTGGGGTAGGATAACTCTAACCTACATCGTTTTGCATTTCTAAATTGTCAACTTTACCATTTTTTAACCCCTTTATAAGATATTGAAAGATATAAGGAAAATCATTTATATTGACAAAGACAAATAAAATGTATATATTTATTAACAGCTGAACTGCATGCATATCACTGGATACAATTACAAAGATCTATCTCCTGACTTTTCCAGGTTGCACAAATCCTGCTTTGACTCATTCTTCCTACTGGTCTCCTGAGCCCTGATCCTTAAATGTAAATGGTAAATTTACATTTACATTATATGATCCTCTTTTCCTGTGAGAAGTATTGCAGAAGCCTCAGTCACCTTGCTTTGTGTGTGGCAAGGTCAGTTGAGCACCTACATGGGGGTGTTGATGAAGTTCTGAGGTGCTTAGGAAGCAGGTGAGAGGTGGCTCTGACACACCTTCTGACCAGCAGTTCAAGTCTCAGATGCTGGATGCATCATAATTGATGTCATGTGTTATTTTGGTCCTGACAGAGGAGTCCACCAGCTGAATGTCTGGGTCCTCCTCTCCACTGATGGCCAGGGTTCTCTCCACCCCCTCAATTCTCTCCTTCTGATCCTGTTTGGAGGATGGCTTCACTGTGGGCATACCAAGCAGATCTTCCCACAGTCGGCATCACAAGGTCCTCCTTCCTCTAGGAAACAGGATGTGCCTAGACTATAGGGCTGGGCGATATGGCCTAAAAATAAAATCCCAGATTATTTAAAAAAAAAATCCGATTTACGATTTTAATCGATTTTCTTCTCTTGAAAACTAGAAACGCCAAGGAAATCATTCAAATAACCTTTGTTTTTATTTGACACAAAAAATTTATCAAACCAAGATGAATGTCCCTATTGGGATTGAAGTGCAAACCTAACTTTCACCAATCTTCACTTAAAAAATAAAAATACAATATATATATATATATATATATATATATATATAAAAGGTTACTCTTGATCAAACAAAGATGAATGTCCCTATTGGGATTAATAGTGCAATAACTTGCTTTTTCACCAAACTTCACTTAAAACAAATAAAAGGTGCCTCTTGATCATCAAACAAGAATGAATGTCCCTATTGGGATTAATAAAGTGCAAATCTAACTTTCACCAAACATCACTTTTTGTAAAATAAAAGGTGACATTTTTTTGTTTGTTTTGAAAATCAATAAAAAAAATTAAATCGTCCTAAATCATTCATTCGAATTAATCGATAATATCGATTAATCGCCCAGCCCTAGCCTAGACCCTTCGATCCATGAGTGCTTGACCTTCACATTGTACCAACATGGATAATACACTCCAATAATTTGTTGTCTGACAAGAATAATAATAAGAAGAAGTCTTTATTTGTCATGCAGATTTTAACACACACACATGCGATGGGCAACCCACAGGAACACACACACACACACAAACATGCACTGAGTCGCTGAATGAAATGTTCTCTGCACTTGACCCATCCCGTCATCCTTCCCCCCAAGGGCAGCCGGGAGCAGATAGTGGAGCGGACAGGAGCACCAAACCAAGTGCTCCTGTCCCTCTTCGTCAGGGACGCAACAGCGTTAACGATCTGTTGTGCAAGTTTTTCCATTGGGTTTATCTTATCGGGAGGGGAAACCCTTGCGAGCACGGGGAGAACATGCAAACTCCACACAGAAAGGCCCGGGAGATACCCCACCTGGGTAACTGGCAACGCGGCAACCTGGTCCCCAAGCAGGAATCGAACCCAGGACCTTCTAGCTGTGAGGCGACAGTGTTAACTACTACACCACTGTGCCGCCTCTATAGTAGGGGTCAAGATCAGGTTGCACACCAACCAGACCAGCTTTTCCTATGGTGCAGCTCCAGCTCTCGCATCACACCAGTGTTGACATTTTTGGATCTTCTCCATTGGCCCACGCGGTCTTGTCAAAACCCTTCTCTTTCAACCAGGAAGACAGGACCTTATCAATCTGCCCTGCATGGGACTCTGCTTTAATAATAATAATAAACTTTATTTGTATAGCACTTTTCATACAGAAGTTGCAGTTCAAAGGGCTTCACAACAGTAAAAAATACAGGCATAAGCGAGCATAAAAAAAGATAGAGAGGTAGCAAGGTAAGGTAAATCATAGTGTTTCACATTAGGATCTAGCATCCCAATAGGCCTTTCTGTTTACAGTTTCATTCAGTAATACAATTAATAAAAATAGAATAGACAGAGTAAAAACAAAGTGCGTTGGATTCAGTTTAAAAATAGGCAAACAATTATAAAATAGAACGGACATACAACAGGGTATTTGACATACAACAGAGCAGTGCATCAGTAAGAAGTAAAAAGTGTGATAAAATAGTTCAATTTTGAATTACAACAGAGCAGTGCTCTTAAAATTACAGTGCATAGAACCGACACATGAATTTGATAGGAAGTGTAGGTAGGGTAAGAATAGTGCAGGTAAAGTACAATTTGTGTCAGGATATCCCTGATGTTTCATTTAAACGCCTGAGCAATAAGCTGTCTTTTGAAGATGTCTAGCGAGTTGGCTTCCCTGATGTTTTGGGGTAGTTTGTTCCATAGTTTTGGGGCATAGTTGATAAAGGCTGCATTACCGATCCTCTTTTGACTGCTTCTGGGAGCCTCTAGTAGTCCAGCAGCTGATGATTGTAGTTCTTGCTGGCCTGTAATTTATTAGAGTGTTGGCAATGTAGCTAGGTCCCTGTCCATTTAGAGCTTTGTATGTAAGGAGAAGGACCTTGAAGTCAATTCTAAATGTTACAGGAAGCCAGTGTAGAGCAGCTAAGACTGGACTAATGTGCTCTCTCCTTTTGGTTCTAGTAAGCAGTCGGGCTGCAGAGTTTTGGATTAGCTGAAGCCTCTCTGTGGTTTTCTTAGGGAGACCTGTAAAAAGTGTATTACAGTAGTCTAACCGGCTAGATATGAATGCATGAATTCGCTTCTCAGCATCGTTTTGATTAATAAATGGTCGTACTTTTGCTATATTTCTGAGATGGAAGAACGATGTCTTGGTCACTTTGTTAATATGATAATTGAAGTTCAGTTCTGAATCTACAGTATGATAACCCCAAGACCCCAAGACTTTAGTTGCTTCCTCTGGTGTAAAGTGGAACAGATAGTTGCTGCCAGGCTCACTAGCAACACTATATTGTTCTTCCTTGATCTTCGCAGGAAAACATTGGTCACTGCCCTCAGCTTCCATCATCACATTGGCCAGGTAAATCCACCCATCATAGAAGATGCAGGAGCCCCCCCCCCTCCCTGCACTTCTCCTCACTCTTCCCCCAGCTCTCTCATCAACCTCTCCTGTGCTCTCTTGACCTTGTTTGTATCAATCACTTTACTTGTGTTGTCTTCTGTGATGATTCCTGCAATCAATCAGAGCTGCAGTTGCTATTGCTGCAGTTGGCCTCAGCCCTATGCCATGTTTTGAAGCTCATCATAGTTTGTCTGTACCTTTGCTGAAGCTGCAGACCCAGGGTCAGTTTCAGGGATAAATGCATCTTCAGCACCAATTCCAGATTCCAATTCCAGATCCGCATCAGCATCTGCCAAACATCTCTCAACATCCTTCCTGGCTGCCTTCTCTGCCACTTCAGCATCTTCCTCCTTGCTGCTTCCTCCTTTTCTCTGCATTCGTCCACCCCCTGCCTTTCCAGCGTCCTCAGTCTCTTGTGAACTGGCAGATCAGGGACCCCCATTTGGTGGGGTCCCTTACTTCCTTCTTTTTCTGTCCCTTGATGTAGGCAAGCTCTGTCACAGGAATCCCTTTCTCTCTGCTGTAGGAACAGTTGATGCGGGCTTGGATCACACAGCCCTCACAGCCTCCCCCCTTACAACCGGTAATCTGACATGTGCAAGACAATATATCAAATAACTTGTCTGACTTGACACTGAACCTCTCTTTGGCATCAAGCCCTTCTCAATAGAAAACGTCACTGCCTGATTCCAGACCTGCTTGAGCTTGGGCATGACGGTCACCTTTTCATTCATAACAGGTGGCTTGAAAATAGCATTAGCATCGCTCCACTTACAAATCAGACCAGGGTAGATGTCACCCACCAGCAGTGTTGGGACTAACGCGTTACAAAGTAACACGTTACAGAAACGAAGTTACTTTTTGCCGCAACTAGTACTCTAACGCATTACTTTTGAAATTCAGTAACGCTACTTACGTTACTGAATGGTTCGTCACTGCGTTATTTGCGTTATATACGGCGTAGATTGATAGCGAGCGGTAGTGATTATTAATATTATTATTATCCTCATCCCCACCCGCGTAGAATGATACGAGGCGAGTCTGGCCACTGGCCAATCAGAAGTGCGCAACAAATGCGGCTACGGAAAGAAATAGACCCTCTCTATTGTAAACAAAACAAACGCTCGCTATGAATCTACATACAAAGAATGCAGTAACAAACTAACAAACCATTTAGCAACTACTTGGAGAGATAATTAATATACAACATGGAAACGAGATAAAGAACATGTTTGAGGCGCTGCTGGAGTCAACTGGACTAACGTAACGTTACTACATCTCAACCACCGCAGACTTTGGTGAGTGAAACTCAAGTTGATCAACGGATTTTGACTGTACGAAATCTGCCAGGGAATCTCATATAATACTAACCAAACAATATAAATATAGTCCTTTCATGCACAATTGATATCCTAACTATTCTAACGTTGCAATGCTTTGATTGATATCTTAAACAACGTTGCAACTTGCAAGATGGTGAATGAATGAATGAATGAAAACTTTATTTAACAGATTGCAGAATGGGTACAATACAGTACGGCTCAATACATACAATTGTTAAGGGGATGCAGACCAGAGAAAGACGTTTGTCTTGTTTCCATCAGGGTCCCCCATTTTCAATTCATATAGACATTTATGACATACACAACATACATGACATTTATGGCATAGGGACATATAGGTATTTAGTACTGATACATTTGTGACATAAACGGTATTCAAATATACAGTACTGTTACCGCTAGCTTTGGGTAGGGCGTTCCACATTGTTGTGGCATAATTGCGAAACGTGTTTAGTCCCTTGTTTGAGCCGAATCTGGGTTTTACATGATTTGTTGAGCTTCCTCTGGTGTAGTGGTTGTGGTATTCACTGACCTTTGGGAAGTATTTTGACATGTACATGGGTACCCCGGTCGTATAGTGTATCTTGTAGACCAGGCCCATTGCAAGTTGCTGTACTCTTGTCGTCTACTCTAAGCCATCCTAGGTTGTCAAAGTGGGCAGGGGTGAGGTGGGTTCTGGGGTTCAGGTCAAGTAGTAGTCTGACCAGTTTGTTTTGTGATGTTTGTAATTTTGTTTTAAGCGCCTTTGAGGTGCTTTGGTACCATGAGGTGCAAGCATAGTCGTAGTACCCTTGAATTATAATGGTTATAATGAAACGCTCCGGCGACATCAAGGCTGTTCCTTCAACCGGCGCACTTCTTATTATATGACTCGGGACAACATTTGTTTGTGTCAGATTTGTGTTTGTATCTAGACCACATTGCTTAGCAGAGTTCGGTGATGTGAATGGAAACTGTCAAGTTGATCAACCGATTTTGAGTACTATAGGGCATGGGACTCGGGAGCAATCTTTATTTTTTTTTTTTGTATTTTTTTTTATTATTCTTTTTTAAAACAAACATATAAACAAACATGACAACACACGATAAGATATACAAGCATTAATTGTCAGGGCACATCCAATGGGATCACCTTTTGGTTAGTTGTTTTATATAAGATATACCCATAATACCTGTTATCTAAAAAAAAAAAACCCTACATACATATGCTCAGCTCGAACCCCCCCCTCCCGGACCCCACCTTGAGAAGTACCTCCACTATCCCTCGCACCTAACCAGACACTACCATTATAAGCTAGCTTTTATTCTCTCCACCACTTCTAACCACATTGACATTTTGGATTCATTCATTCAGGGCATGGGACTCGGGAGCAATCTTTTTTTTTAATCTTTTTTTTAAATAACTAAATAGTTACTTTTCACAGTAACTCATTACTTTTGGGTGTAAGTAACTAGTACAGTAACGAAGTTACTTTGAAATGAAGTAACTAGTAAAGTAACTGAGTTACTATTTTTCAGTAACTAGCACAACACTGCCCACCAGCTGGTCCACTGGGTAGTTCCTCCTGTCATCTTAATTTTGCTCCCTCAAGTAGATGCCATACCTCATGATATCCCTCACAGTTGGCAATTCAGACACCAACAGCTCCCACCCAATGAGAACTTGACTTGACTTGACTCTTGACTTGACTCATTTCATTCTTGTTTTGACTTGAGCCATTTTTAACTAGTTCAAATTGAAATAAAAACAATAATACACAGGTAAGTATCCACTACAGACAGGTATTAAAGTATTACAAAGGTAACTATTACAGAACTATTACAGAAAGAAAATATTCCAATTCCAATATGTTAAAATAATTTAAAAAAAACGTACTTACAGGCAATGCCATAAGAAGAGAACAGAAGACAGATGGATAAGGATTGCCAACCTGTCTTTCAGCAACAAGATTATATAACTGCTGTCCAAAGAGGAAGTTACCAAAATAAAAGCTCTAACTTTGAAATAAAAAGCCCCCAAACTTTCTTTCTTCCAGAAGCATAACAAAATAATCAAAAATGGAATAATCAACTGCAAATTGATTAGGGTTATCAGAATAAATTCTTTTTTAAATCTGATGTGTTCTACAGACCAATATACATGATTTGAACACCCTCTTGATTGATTGAAATAAAATGTATAGTATGGCCCGCCCTAATGCACAGTCACATCTCTTTACATCAAATCAAATCAAATCAACTCCTGGTCGCGGTGTTTGTTTTAGACTTTTGCCAATACAATACATACATATATTACTTGTGGCTATAATATAACATACCTTATGTACCTTTTTTCCTGTGGTCGATTAGTATTTTATTCAAGTTTTCTGATGAGACTGCGTTGAACCATGTGAGTGAGTAACCCTGATTGCAACCTACCCCTGCTGTACTCACTATACACACACGACTGTGTGGCCAAGTTCAGCTCCAACTCCATAGTGAAGTTTGCAAACGACACAGTGGTGGTGGGGCTGATCTCGGACAACGACGAGAAGGCCTACCGGGAGGAGGTTGAGGTACTGGAACGCTGGTGCCAGGACAACAGCCTGCTCCTGAACATTGGTAAAACCAAGGAGCTGATCGTGGATTATAGGAGAGGACAGCAGGAGACACACACACCACTGAGGATAAACGGGGCTACCATGGACAGGGTGAGCAGCTTTAAGTACCTGGGGGTCCACATCTCAGAGGATCTGACATGGTCAACACACATAGACTCAGTCGTAAAAAAGGCGAAGCAGCGCCTCTACCACCTGAGACAGTTAAGGAAGTTCAGAGTATCTGGGAAGATATTCCAGTCCTTCTACTCAGGAGCTGTAGAGAGCATCTTGACTGGAAACATCACTGCCTGGTATGGAAACAGCACGGCACAGGACAAGAAGGCCCTACAGAGAGTGGTGCGCTCAGCCGAGCGTACCACGGGTATTGCACTACCACCCCTGCAGGTTCTATACAACAAGAGGTGCAAATCCAGAGCCTGCAGAATAATGAAAGACCCACACCACCCCAACAACAGCCTGTTCATGCTGCTGAGGTCAGGCAGACGCCTGCGAACCCCAGCTACTAGGACAGAGAGGCTTCGGCTCAGCTTCTTCCCCCAGGCCATCAGAGCCTTGAACACTGAACTCTCCACACTCAAGCACACATGAGCACACACACGATACACACACTGTACATGCTCACACACGAGCAGCCACTTTAACATGAGCAAGCACACACTCATGCTGCACACGCCCACACTTATGGCCACTAAGGAAAGGTCACTTTAAAAACAGTATAGTATAACCTGAGATTGTATAAAATAGCAATGTACAGAAAGACCCAGTGCCTCATCCCTAGCTAACAGTGTATGCACTACCACAGGACCTAGCATGTCCTCCATGCTCTGTAAATAACTTATGTACAAATACCGATATGCCCTACTATGTTACTGTTTATTGCACAATGTTGTTTTATTGGATTCCATTATATGTTGTTATTACTGTATTGCACATCTTTGCGGGCAAGACCACCCGCATTTCATTGTATACTTGTATGCCGTGACAAATAAAACTCTTGACTTGACTTGGCTTACCTGCACTGAAAAACAAGATTGTTTGCAGTGTTTTTTCCTTAGAAAGTGGACTGCAATCAGGGTTGGAAAGATTTACTTTCAAAACATACTAAAGGTTATAGACGTTTGACTGGATTTCTGTTGCCATGGAAGAGCTTGAACCCCAGTTTATTTACTGTTAGCTTTGATATTAGCAAACACTGCAACAGGAAGTAAACTGGGGTCCATTTAGAATGTTTATGTTGTCAAGTTGAAACCATCTATGCTGGTCAGTAGACTGTGAGCCAGGGTGTCCAAACTCATTGAGTGCCACGCTGTTTTTCCATCTGTACTCCCTGACGATATTTCACGATCTTTACTGAGCTATTGTATATTCTATATTATAGCTATGGAGACAATAATATGGCTCATTTGACATGCACTATTTATACTCCAACATGTAAAAAATAGTTTGTTTCTAGATACCCTCGTTTGTGCACAATCCCGAGCTAAACATCGCCCTGTTTCAAAATAATCCAGGCTGGTTTTCTAGATTGTGAGATAAAGTGGGTTTTGTGCAGCGTATGCGCAAATCTCGCGGCTGCTCGCCTGAAACCTATATTATTACAGCTGCTCATATGCATGTTCATAAGGTAGGTGATACTGCCACCTGGCAGGATTCAATCGTCATTGCAATTTCAAGGTCTCAGATGAGTCACAAAGGTCTGTGCGAGTTTAGAATAAAAAAAAAAAAAAAAAAAAAAAAAGGAAAGGAAATGGTAGAAAGGGTTAAGATATGTTTTGCAGCTAAATAAAATAAAAGATCTTATTGTAGCTTTAACTTGCAAAACAAGTGTGTGTGTGTGTGTGTGTGTGTGTGTGTGTGTTTGTGTGCGAATCACTTGTTGTCTTGTTGTCTGGACGGTCTGGGCTTGCACAGCACATTCCATGATAAAAAAAAGTATCCATTTAGTTAGATTGGAGATCTGTTACCCAAATTACCCCCATCTCCAGCTTCTTCTCTCGGCCTATCCTGTGTTCTGATACGACCGCAGGCGCCGGCACGGTCACCCGGTGGCGTGAATACTTTGGGCAGCCAACATGCCCTTCCGCGTTGCTCTGATTGGCCTAGCGCGCATGCGCATGAGCCGCGACGCGCTCCTCAGCCAGGCAGGAATACTAAACTCCGCTTAGGGCAATGTATACAAATGGAAGTATTGATTACGCCGTAACGAATCATTAAAAATATATACCGTTAACTGGAACATGTTGTTTCTTTACACATATGTTGGATTATGTAATTGGTTTGTCATGACAAACCAATAAAAAATCGCGAATTAACCGGTGGCTACAACAACACACAGTAACTACATGCATCATTGTTTACAATGAACGGTGGCATTAATCGAAAGGACTGGACACGGACGCGTTAAACAGCAATCAATTAATTTAATATAACAGTCTGGTTCTGTGTTTGTTTGTGTCTGTAGATTGTTGGTGAACAACTAACTTTAGGTTAGTCCTTTCGATTAACGCCACCGTTCATTGTAAACAATGATGCATGTAGTTACTATTATCCCTGTACCCAAAAAATCCAAGCCTGCTTGCCTCAACGACTACCGCCCTGTAGCTCTCACCTCCATAGCCATGAAGTGCTTTGAGACGCTAGTAAAGGGCTACATCTGCTCCTCCCTCCCCATCAACATGGACCCCCTGCAATTTGCATACCGCCCCAACAGGTCCACGGAGGACGCCATAGCCCATGTGCTGCACACAGCAGCATCACACCTGGACAAGAGGCAGGGGAACTATGTGAGAATGCTATTCATCGACTACAGCTCGGCATTCAATACCATAGTCCCCTCCATACTCATAGCCAAGCTCAGGGACCTGGGCTTGAACTATGACCTCTGCCAGTGGGTCTTGGACTTCCTGACTGGCAGACCCCAGGTGGTGAGAGCAGGCAACTGCACCTCCTCATCCATCACCCTCAACATAGGGGCCCCCCAGGGCTGTGTTCTGAGTCCCCTCCTCTACTCCCTGTACACACACGACTGTGTGGCTCAGCGGAGTAGCAATACAATCATCAAATTTGCTGACGACACAGTGGTGGTGGGCCTGATCTCTGCCAACGACGAGAGGGCCTACCTGGAAGAGGTCAAGGTCCTGGCGGGATGGTGCCAGGAAAACAGCCTCTCCCTGAACGTCAGCAAAACAAAGGAGATGATTGTGGACTTCAGGAGGTCGGGGGTCAAGGACTACAGCCCCCTCAGCATCGACGGGGCACCGGTTGAGAGAGTCAACAGCTTTAAGTACCTCGGAGCCTATACATATCCGAGGACTTGACATGGACCACACACATTGACAGTGTTGTGAAGAAGGCACGACAACGCCTCTACTTCCTCAGGCGCCTAAGGAAGTTCCAAGTCAGTCAGAAGATCCTTAAGAACTTCTACTCATGTACAATAGAGAGCATCTTGACCGGCAACATCACCTCCTGGTTTGGGAATAGCACTGCACAAGACCGAAGCAGACTACAAAGAGTGACACGTTCAGCCGAACGCACAATTGGAGGGGGGCTCCCCACCCTCCAGAACATTTACAACAAGCGTTGCAAGGGCAAGGCTAAGAGAATCATTAAAGACTCCAGTCACCCGAACAACTGCCTCTTTGAACTGCTGCGGTCAGGCAAGCGATACCGGAGTCTCAAGGCGAGCACAGAAAGACTCAGAAGAAGCTTCTATCCCCAGGCCATCAGGCTGCTAAACGAACAATGAACACTACACAACAACAACCACCAAACGCACATAGCACACACATCCACACGCACACACTCACTTTAAACAAACACACTGTAGCACCCACTCCACACACTTTATAGCACACACCCACTTTAAACAAACACACTGTAGCACCCACTCCCCACACTTTATATTTATTGATGAAGGATTGCACTACAACTCGTACACCTTACTGTAAATTGTACCTAAATTGTACCTCATCCCATTTCTGCTTTGCACTATATAGTACTGTACATTAGTACACTGCATAGTATTGTATATTATATGGTAACTCAGAACATTGTACATATGTCTATACCGAACACTGTGACCTCATTTTCTTCTTCTAAATTACATGCTATACTATGTTATTTGATACTATCTTGTCTAGCACAGTCTCTGGAGCGTAACAGTAAGAAGCATTTTGTATGAAAGTATTCTGTACTTCTGTATGACAACTATTAAAGAAACTTGAAACTACTGTGTGTTGTTGTAGCCAGCGGTTAATTCGCGATTTTTTATTGGTTTGTCATGACAAACCAATTACATAATCCAACATATGTGTAAAGAAACAACATATTCCAGTTAACGGTATATCTTTTTAATGATTCGTTACGGCGTAATTAATACTTCCATTTGTATAAATTGCATTAAGCGGAGTTTAGTATTCCTGCCTGGAGCGAGTCGCGGCTCATGCGCGCGCTCGGCCAATCAGAGCAATGCGGAAGGGCATGTTGGCTGCCGAAAGTATTCACGCCACCGGGCGTTGTCAGAGACATGGTCCCCACCGCAGCAGCGCCAGCAGCAGGTGTAACGGCGTCTCCTGTAGATGATCCCGCCTCCTGCTGCTCTGTCAAGTCGATTGGCTGCTTCACCTTCTTCGTGAAACCAAAACTGGTTCTGTTCCGTTAGGGGCTCTGCTTGGCATCACACTGCACTCCCTCGCGTACGTGCACGTGCACTGAATAAAATTCCACAAAATATACCTTTAATACCAGTATTAGTCTGACCACACCCCTCATCAGCTTACCTTCATAAGCAGGTGTGTGGTCACCTGCTCTCCTCCTTCTCGCTTTCACCACAAGGAAGTGCCTCGGTAGTACCCCACTTGACGTGTTGTTAGTTGAAAAGAGTTGTGACTGGTTTACATTGTGCTTAATCTTTTCTTCTCTCACATCTGTTGTACAAGAAAAGGTTGGGTCATAATGTATTCCGCGGAGAGTAGACCCGCTAGACCTACTCTTCACCACCGGTTCTCCATTCCCGCCTCCGTCGTGCGCCTCGGTGCTGGGCTGTTGCCACTCTCGTGGTTGCCGACCCAGCCCGGGAGACTGCCGGTGGATAGTTTGCCTCACCGAAGAGCCGAGGGTTCGGTGCCGTCGCTCCGGCGATGGCCTGATCTCGACTCTGGTTCCTCTGGTTCTGGGGAATCGCCCGTTGGTGAACGGGGGGTTGTTTTGGAGCCAGGGGATTTGCGACGCAAACTTTTCGCGTCTGCTCGCTCGCGTCGCAAGATGGTGGCGTGCAGACGCGAACGGCCTGGGTTTGGGGAGCTGCTGGAGACCAGCGAAGATGCGTCCGGCTCGGGATTTCCGATGGAGACTGAGGACTTCATGGACGAGGCGGACGGATTTTTGTATGAGGGCCCCGTGGAGGAGAGTATCCCTCCTCAGGAGTCCCCGGAGGGGGGGGAAATGGCTCCATGGGGCGCCCTGTTCGAGGATGTCGAGGAACCACCTTGGCCTCATCGGCAGGATGCCCTACTGTCGGCCACATCAGATTGTGGCTCCTTGACCAGTCGCAGCCTGCTGTATGTGAGGGATGCGGGGTCGGTGGAGGAAGGTTCGCAGGGGGAACTGCGGGCCTTGTTTCCCGAGCTCATGGCGGTAGCCGCCACCGCAAACGGTGTGCCGCTGCCATTGCCTGCACCTGTCCCTGATGACCTCATAGGCCATCCCTGGCAGCGTCCCCCAGTGAGAGGGGTGGACGTTGTCTACCCATTTTTCCCATCGATGGGGGCCTATGTTCGTCGGGGTCAGGCGGTGACCAACATCATGGGACTAACTCCTACCTACGTACCAGTTACGCGGGTAGCGGGGTTGGTCAAAGGTATGGGGGAGGGCGTGCCTCGGCTTGACAGTCCGATGGCCGCGCTCCTCTGTCCGGATATGGTGTGGGAACCACTATGCAAGCCGGTCCTCCAGGGGAAATCGGCTAGGCGATTGGCTTATTGGGGTGACCAGTTATTTATCGCTGGTACACAATCGCTGGCTGCGGCGTCTAACATCGCCCACCTGGCTAGATTTGTATCGGGGATAATGACGGGCGGCACGGATCTGACCGAGGTAAAATGCGATCAGATCACCCAGGCTGCGGGAGCTGTCCTGCACCTTTCCCAGGTGCTGGCCATAGCCATGGGGAAAGTGCGCGCCCTGGCCACCCTGGGCCAGCGTCACCTTTGGCTGGAGCAGGCCCGTGTGCCAGAGAAGAAGAGAGCTCCTCTTCTGACGGCCGCCCTCTCCGACGCTGGCCTGTTCGGGAAGGCCCTGCGGTTGATGACCTCAACATGCAGAGAGATGGCAGAGGAGAGGTCCATTCTCCAACCCCATTTTCCGCCTCCCGTCCTTGCCGGTGGAGGCAGAAGGCTTCCGCGACGTCGAGCTGTCTCCGTCGCCGCTACCACTGCCTCCGCCGCCGCTGCTGGCCCTGCCAAGAGGGCCAGGGGACGACACGGCGCTTCGGGCACCGCCGGCCCATCCCAGACCGGAGGAGACGGTAGGGAACGTTGTGTCCAGCAGACTGTAACCTACCGTCCCTCCGGGGCTCCTCGGGGTGGCAAGACTCGAGCGGCGCGAGGTGGCAGACGCCGTTAGGAGTGACCTTTTCCCCTCTGTGTCCCCTCTCCTACACCCTCCCCGGCCCCTCTATGTTTTTGTGCCTTGACACGTTTTAGTTATTAAATAAAAAAGTTCCCCGATGGAGGGGGACTGTGTTTTGGCCGAACAAACTGTGTGTTTCTTCAAACAAATCATATGGTGGGGTTGTGTATATATGAATCTGCCCTTTTTTACGTTGTGGGATGAGTTGTGTTGTGTTACGAGGTTAAGCAAGGTCTGCAACGTACTCAGTAATAGGTTCTATTTAGCTTGATGCTCCACATGCAGTTAGAACTGGTGTTATTCCATTGCTTTAACTAAGTATATGTGTTTCGCAATGCTGTGTTGTTTAGTTGCAGTAATACTCGTACACACACATTTCACGGCTTAGCCGTTTACTCTCGATCAGCGTTTTTTCCTATGTACGACATAGGCAATGGGTATAGGATTCACGCACAGGCGACTTGTGTTTTGTTGTAAAACCTTTTACACATTTTGTGGGTAGCGGACATTGTATTAGCTTCGCTATGCTTTGCTTTCTACCGGAGGTTTTTCAAGATGGCTACGGTTGTTTTTCTGTGTGTAGGGATTATGGGTGTGTTTTCGGGAGGGGGTGTCGAATAAACCCCTCCTTTCCCACTTGATTGGTTTAGGGGATTTTTGATCTCTTCTGCTGAGCCAGTCAGGGCCAAGCCAGTGCTTGGCAGGGGGGGGGGGGGGGGGGGGGGGGGGGGGGGAAGGGGTATTCTACCGACTCCTGTTACATGACAGGATCCGGTAGGTTTTCCCCGCCCATTGTAGCGGTGTTGCTATGGCGACGCCTTCCATGAGCTGGTGTCTTAAAGATGTCGAGGTTGGGCGTAGGGCTCACAGTTCTGCTGCGCCCGGTTTATGTGTCGAACTTGAGTCAATTGGTCACGTGACTCACAGTTTACATATCTTTTTCTTGACCATAGTCTCATGTGGGAAGGTGTTTCTGGGAGGGTCTGGTCTTACACTCTGATTAAAAAGAGTGACTGGATTGGAATCATGTGAAAACAGGGTTTTTACTCCCAGCTGTGCAGTTGGGTCGTACGGGTGATGCCTTTTCTTTATTTTTATAAAGAGTTGAATGTGTCTATGATGGATTGGAAATGAGGGTCCCTGATGGAAACAAGACTAACGTCTTTTCTCAGGTCTGCCTCCCCTTAACCTATTGTGTGTATTGCCGTACTGGGTTTTACCCTTTCTGCAGTCTGTTGGGTAAACTTTTTCATTCATTCATTCATGGAGTTGATTGCATCTCGCCCCTCTTGTCGTTTCCCTGGGCGTCTTGGGGATTCAATATGGTGGTCTAAACGGCCTATTGTTGATGTGGGTATGTCCAAACGCACACATAGTGCTAGCTCAGGATGTGCTTTTGGGGCATTGGCTGACTGGCGCGCCTTGATTGCTTGGGTGAAACAGCGTTTTTATGAAGCAATTGGGATGGGGGTTTTTTCCTCTTCCGACACCCTGTGTGGTTGTCGATGGGTTCCCGTTCATGTCAGGGGATGATGACGGAATGGGTCTGGACATATGGGGAAGGGTCTCACGCCCTAGGGGTGGGCCACCGGGCGCGGTTCATACGACACGTCTGGGTGGCGCCTTCTTTTTATGTTGGGATCAACACGCATATCTGCCCCTTCTCCTGGGGTTGGCAGGTCGGCGTGATTAGGGCACGGGACTGGTTCTGGTCGCGCTGGTCCAGATCAGTTGCACCCGTTGTCCGCTGGGGATGCAGATCTGCTGTTCTGGTACCCTGAGGGACTTGGGGTTTTTTCAGGGGGAAAAATGCTGGGTCGGTCCGGGTGTCACAGGGTTGAGCGTTATGGAACCCTTGTTAGGTGCGTTGTATTCTGCACTGTCGTAATGGCTTACGGCCGTGCCGACCTGTACGCGCCCGATCTCGTCGGATCTCGGCCGCTGTGCGGGTTGGTCTTGGTTGGTACTTGGTTGGGTGACCTCCTGGGAATACCGAGTGCGGGGTGCTGGGGCTGGTCTTCCATTTTTGCGCTCTTCTCTTGCGCTTGGCGCTGAGGGGCCTGTTGGGGTGGTTTTAACCTCCTCGGGGGACCCTGTGCCCCCCGTATCACCGGGCCCGGTCCGGGGTAATGTTCGTTGACCCGTAGGCCCGGGATAGCCCTGTTGGAAACCAGAACGCGGGCTGCGGCAGTGCCGCAGGTGTGTTTTTGGGGTTTCTTTCCTGAGGGGTTATGGGACCAACCATTGCATGGGGTAATGCCTAGGTGGTTGGTTCTCTGGTGTGTTGCTGCAGTGTCAACTCCCGGTTTCTCCGGTTGAGGGTGCCCCTGCACGTTCATGACGTCTGCCGATCGTATCGGCCTTCTCTATGGAGGCTTGGTTATGCGACAACGCCAGCATACGCCCCTTCCGCCGGGGCGGCTGTTTTCAGCTGTCCTTTCTGGCGCCTGCCTCATCCGCAGTCTCCAGGCTTGGGTTGACAGCCTGTTGCCTGGTCTTTTTTCCCGGTGCACTGCCTGCTTCCGTTGGTTAACTCTTGTGTGTTACGACCATGCTGTCTGCCTGTTGCAGGGCCTGTGTTCCAGGCGGTGTACTGTTGGGAAGGACAGGGCCCGCTCGGCTGAGGGGCCTTTGTCCGAATACGCTGGCGATGTGGGGGGCGGGGTCACTAGGTGCCCACCTGGTGGGGTCTTGATGCTGGCATCATGGACTTCTCCGGGCCCCCATTCCAGGGAGTCCAGTCCTTTTGGTGGGTCTGGGTCTTCCTTCGCGCTCCGCTGCTACAGCTTTGCCACGGGGTTGGGTTTGCCCTTGATCCCGTGATTCTGGGGGCAGTAACGAGGTTGTTTCCTACGTTCGTTCCCGGGTGGCATGCGGGTTGTGCGTGGGTGTAGTCGTGGGGTCAAGCCACGGTCTGCTCACCCTGTGCGTTGAGTTGCTTGAGTGCCTCTTCGCACGGTCGGGTCCGTCGCCCTCCCGTGAAGCCCCTAATAGGGGGGATGCCCTCCATTAGGGGGGGCCGGGGGGGCTCGGCCCTCCCTGTTCTGATGGTTGTGGGGGGCTGTCAGCGGGGTGTTTTTGTCAGCCAGCGGCTCCGCTTGGCCTCCCTTTGTGCAGTGTGATGCCAAGCAGAGCCCCTAACGGAACAGAACGTTAGGTTATGGCTATAACCAAGTTCTGTTAGTTAGGGGTGACGCTTGGCATCAGACGGCCGCTGCAGCCCTTGACCTCACCTTGTGGTGAAAGCTTGGGTAGGAGGAGAGCAGGTGACCACACACCTGCTTATGAAGGTAAGCTGATGAGGGGTGTGGTCAGACTAATACTGGTATTAAAGGTATATTTTGTGGAATTTTATTCAGTGCGCGTGCACGTACGCGAGGGAGTGCAGTGTGATGCCAAGCGTCACCCCTAACTAACAGAACTTGGTTATAGCCATAACCTAACGTTAAAAGGCTTACTTGTTGCATTTTTCGTTTCGACATTATCCATTCCTGAGTGATTACCTTATTTACCTGTCAAACTATCACTGTCAAGTCACAGGTTACAACGTGGGTCAAGTTTGATTTGTGCCATGCGTGCCTGCAGGCTGCAGCGCCACCGCGCTCCGAATGGTAATTGCAAGAATAGCATGCATGTTGCCATATTACGGTGTGTGGGAATTAGTGCGCAAATCATTAATCATACATCAAAATAGCCTACGTTTATTATTATACACGATGATGATACAGAAAATTACAGAAAAATGAGAAATGCATGGCAAAAATAGCATTTATTTTCAGTAATTTAGAGACCCCCCAAAAATTCACAAATCATGTTTTCAGGGGAGCTGATGTCTGATCTAGGGGAGCCAATGGCTCACCCAGCTTACCCATGGTTCGCACCCTGTGTGTGTGTGTCCAGTATCTCAGTGAGGAGAGATGGTAGCCTCCACATAGAGAGAGTGATCTGCAATCTGCTTGGGTTGGGGGTGTAAGTACTCATATTATGTGCATTACACAAACTAAAAACAGATATTGTCGGAATTACTAAGAAAGAAACGTCACCACCTTTGGCTGATAGTCATTTATTCATTTCGTAGGATTTATTTTGGTCTAATACATGTTTAAGATTCTTAGATGATCCCCCTGCTGCCTCCTCCTCCCTCTCCTCCTCATCCTCCTCCCTCTCCTCCTCCTCCTCCTCCTCCTGTTCCTCCTCCCTCTCCTCCTCCTCTCTCCTCCTCCCTTTCCTCCTCCTCCTCCTGCTCCTCCTCCTTCTCCTCCTCCCTCTCCTCCTCCTCCCTCTCCTCCTCCCTCTCCTCCTCCTCCTCCTCCCTCTCCTCCCCCTCCCTCTCCTCCTCCCTCTCCTCCTCCTCCCTCTCCTCATCCTCCTGCCTCTCCTCCTCCTCCTCCTCCCTCTACTCCTCCTCCCTCTCCTCCTCCCTCTACTCCTCCTCCCTCTCCTCCTCCTCCTTTAATATACTTGTGCTGTTCAAGTTGGTCATGAGCAGTAAAACTCCTGTTTTTATACATAATCAGATTGTTTTTAGTAATACTGTGCACGAGCATTACACTAGAGGTTCCAGTAGTGGGCAGCTTGAATTGCCAGGTCCTAGAACCAGCGCTTTGGGGAGATCTTTTATTTTTAGAGCATTAACTCTTTGGAATGGCCTGCCTCGGAACCTCTGCTGCATTTACAGTAGATTCACTTTAAAAAATAATCTTAAATTGTTTATAAATTGTTTTTAACACTGTAAAGTAATTTTTCTTTGTTTTACACTAATGTAATTTTAGCTATCTTAATTGTTACAGTAGGTTCATTATGCATTGTGTGTACTGACTTTTAATAATTTTGTTTTTGCAATAGTGATTGTTTTTGTATGTTTTTTTGTGTGTGGACCGCAGGAAAACTAGCTGGTTGCTATCGCACCAGCTAATGGGGATCCCTAATCAAATCAAATCAAATCCTCCTCCTCCTCCTTCTCCTCCTCCTCCTCCTCCTCCTCCTCCTCCTCCTCCTCCTCCTCCTCCTCCTCCTCCTCCTCCTCCTCCCTCTCCTCCTCCTCCCTCTCCTCCACTTCCTCCTCATTCTCCTCTTCCCTCTCCTCCTCCTCCTTCTCCTCCTCCTCCTCCTCCTCCTCCTCCTCCTCCTCCTCCTCCTCCCTCTCCTTCTCCTCCCTCTCCTCCTCCTCCCTCTCATCCTCCTCCTCCTCATTCTCCTCCTCCCTCTCCTCCTCATTCTCCTCCTCCCCTCCTCCTTCTCATTATCCTCCTCATTCTCCTCCTCCTCCCTCTCCTCCTCCTCCTCCTCCTCCTCCTCCTGCTCCACCTCCTCCTCCTCCTCCAGGGGTCACTGCAGGGAGCCACGGGGAGCAGCGTACTGGCTCATGTTAGGGAGGCCATGCATTATGCAGCAGCTTAGGGCACTGCGCTGGATCTTCATGTCCTTGGCTACAGTCCACCTGTCACTGCTCTGGTCGTAGCGCTCCACCTTGGAGAGCAACCCTCTTAGGCAGCAGTTAGGGTTGAAGCCTCCGACCACGAAGAGCAGGTTGTCCAGCACCCCGATGCCAAACTGGCTGCGGGGGGTGAGCATGTCGGGCAGGGCACTCCAGGAGTCAGTCAGGGGGCTGTAGGCCTCCGCGCTACGCAGGTAGTTTCCACCGTCAAACCCTCCCACCTGAGGACAGGACACATGAGAGGAATGTTTTAGTGTGTGGTTAACGCAGGCAGACACGTTATTAATCCACTTAGGGAAATGAGGGCATCACAGCAGCATTGCAAGTCAAATGATACATAACTATATAAATATCTAGTATAAAGCATTTGTCTCCGTGTGCACCTACCACATAGACTTGTCCTCCGTACGCAGCCACTCCCACTCCGGCACGCCTGCTGCTCATGGGGGCGATCAGAGTCCACTGGTCGGTGTCTGGGCTGTAGCACTCAGCTGTGAGCAGACACTCCGCCTGGTTGTCGCCACCACAGATGTAAACCTGTAATAAGAAAGAATATTCTAATTTAGTTTATATATTCCATTTTATTTCATTCTACTTTAATTGTCTTGTCTGTTAATGTTGATGGACCAAAGGACCAAGACAAAATCCTTGTATGTGCAGCTGACTTGATGAAGACATTTCTGATTCTGAATGATACCCACCTTGCCCTGGAGGGCTGCTGCCCCGGCGCCGCTCCTGTGCTCCAGCATGGGTGAGATCAGTGTCCACTGGTTGGTTTCAGGCTCGTAACGCTCGGCGGTGTTCAGTATCCTGTGTCCGTCCTGCCCTCCCATGGCGTAGATACAGCCGTCCAACGCGACCACGCTGACGTCACAGCGGCGTGAGTGCATGGGAGCCGCCTGCAGCCAGCTGCGAGTGACGGGGTTGAACCTGCACACACTGCTGAGACGCTCTACGCCGCCCTGGCCGCCGACGCAGTAGACCAGACCGTGGAGATAAGCGGTGCCATGGTAGCCCCGGGGACTCTCCGCCTCTACACGCACGTCCATCCATCCATCGGCTTGGATATCGTAAGCCTCCATGACAATACTGCCATTACTCCAGCCTCCGATGGCCAATAGGACCTCCTGGGGCAGGCGTGGGCGGGTCAGGGGGTTTGGGAGCCTGTCGGAGCCAGGGGGGTTCAGGACGCTGAGGATGAGCGACCTGCAGTCGTGGCTGTCCCTCACCACAGGGTTGTTCTGGACGTTGTTCAGGAAGTAGTCAGGCCTCATCAAGCCCATGCGAACCTGGGAAGAGACAAGCAGACGGCGGGTACAACTTAGACAGCGGTTGTAGACGGTTTCACTGGAATTCTGTTTCTAAGGGAACAGTTTGGACCCAAATGTTTGAGAACAACTGTATTGATTGATTGATTGATTGAAAACTACGGCTCAATACAAACAATTGTAATGAGGATGTTAGGGCTGTCTTAAATACTTGAGATTCGAATATGAAAATTCGTATATATTCGAAAATATATATTTTCGAATATGAAAAAGAAATTCGACTATTAAATATATTCTTTTTTAAATATGAATATTTTTTTTCTTTTTTATTGTGTGCAAAATCAACTCTGCCTCTCTTTGTTAACTACAACAAGCAATGCTGTTTGTTATTTAAGATGAGGTCGGACTCGGCACTGACAGATTTGTGTTCATTGTGCTGCTTTTATAAAGCCTCAAATGACGGCTTACAATATTTCATGAAAGCAAAGTGTTTCGTTTGTCTAAGATTTAAAAAGGTTTAAACTTTACAGCACTGACAAAGTTGAACAAAGTGCTGTACAAGTCCCAAAAATATATATATATTTAAAAAAAAGTATTTGAAATTAGTTTTTTCTTTTTTTAAGCTTCGAATTAAAATCGAATCTCGGCCCAGAAGCTTCGAATTCCAGAAAAAAATTCGAAGGTCAGCCCTAGAGGATGCAGACCAGAAAAAGACCTCCGTCTTGTTTACATCAGGGTCCCCCATTTTTTATTCATCAAGACATGTATGACATACATGACATACAGATATACAGTGATACAATTAGTTACCTTGGGCAGCAGCAAAGGGATGTGTGTTTTACGCTCCTCACAGGAGTGCTCGATCCAACGGAGGACGGCCTCGAACACCGTCTCCTCGCTCTTCACGTTCAGGTCATCCCTCTCGATGATGTCCACCAGTTGCTGCAGGGACAGCTCCACAAACTCCTGTGAGACACGCAGCATCTCCTCAAAGTGGCACACGATGAAGAGATAGGCCTTGCGCTTCAGGTCAGGGCAGCAGTAGATGTCCGCAAACCTCCAGATGCCGACACAGTTTTCCAGAGACAGCTGGCCCTCTTGGAAGTCAGAGCACGCTCCTACTATGCCAGTGACGAGAAGCTGGTCTGCAGCCACCAGAAGCTCTTCCACGTTCTCTGCTGTCACCGGCACAAAGCGTGTGTAGGCATACTCTATGATGAGCTGCATCATAGCCGCGGACAACCCAGGGATACTGTAGACTGGTTTCTCTGAGTCGCTCCACTCCATTAGAGTGAAGAGGTTTCTGTGGGATGCAGAATATAGAGATATCTGATGAGTAAACAGTAAGCAACATTCTGTCCTGTGTACTAATATATTTTCACTGTAGAAGTATAGGGTCTTAGCACAGTAGAAGTATAATATGTTGTTTACAGTAGATATACAGTATAGTATCTGTTTACAGTAGAGGTATAGTATACGGTATTTTCACAGAAGCATAAGGTTTTTTCACAGTAGAAGTATGGTATATTTTCATAGTAGAATAGAATAGAATAGAATAGACTTTTAATTGTCATTGCACACAAGTATACAACAAAATTTCAGGGGAGCTCCCAAAGACCGTAGTACAATATACATACATGCAACACATAACACTGTACATATAACAGAATATTTTAAATAATAAGGTGCATGATGAGCGGTAACATAGTGATTATCAAGTCCGGCTAAAGTGCATGTGCATGTGAGGGGACAGTCAATGAGAGTTTAACAGTCTGACTGCTTGGGGGAAAAAGCTGTTCATAAATCTTGAACTCTTGGCATGTATGGACCGGTATCTCCTCCCTGAGGGGAGGAGCTGAAAGAGGTGATGTGCTGGGTGAGACTGGTCCTTGATGATACACTTGGAGCGGTGGAGGCAGCGGGAGGTGAAGACGGAGGTGATGTTTGGTAGAGGAGTCCCGACGATCCTGCCTGCCGCCTTCACCACCCTCTGTAGAGCCTCTTGCTCTGTCTTTGTGCAGCTGGAAAACCACACAGACACACCGTAGGTCAGCACACTCTCAACCGCACAATGATAAAAGTTGACAAGAGATTTCGTGGCAGGCCAGCCTGCTTCAGCTTGCTGAGCTTTTCCGATCACTGAGGCGGTGTTGGTGCTCCAGGACAGGGTCTCACTCACACTGAGACCCAGGAACTTGAACTCAGTGACCCTCTCCACTACCTCGTTGTTGATGAGCAGAGGGGAGTGGTCAGGCCTTGATCTTCTAAAATCCACTATGATCTCTCTTGTTTTCTTTATGTTGAGCACCAGGTTGTTGCTGTCACACCAGGCTGTAAGGTCTTCCACCTCCCTCCTGTAGGCAGACTCATTGTTGTTTGTTATGAGACCCACAACTGTGGTATCGTCTGCGAACTTGATGATGTAATTGGAGGGGTAGGAGGGGGAACAGTCATGTGTGAGCAGGGTGTACAGTAATGGGCTTAGTACGCAACCCTGCGGGGTGCCGGTGCTGAGAGACAGGGTGGATGAGGTGTAGTTGCCCAGCCTGGCGGCTTATGTGGAAGTCCAGCACCCAGTTACACAGTATATTACACAGACCCAGGGTTTGGAGTTTACTGATGAGTTTACAGGGGAGTATAGTGTTGAAGGCAGAGCTATAGTCGACAAAGAGCATTCTTACGTACAGTAGGTGTTTTTCAGTATAGTATCTGTTTACAGTAGAAGTACAGTATAGTATCTTTCTACAGGAGAAGTACAGTATAGGGTCTTATCACAGTCAAAGTAAATTATTCAAATCAAATTCATTCATTGAAGCGTCTAGATGACGGACACATCCATCCATACCAAGCTAACCTGAACCAAGCTAACATGAACCAAGCTAACCTGAACCAACCTACCTGAAATAGGCGCTGCAGCCACACAGGATGGCCTTGTGGGCGTTAAACTCAGTGCTGTTGACTTTAATAACCACATCACAGAACCTTCCCTCCAGACGCAGCTCATTAAGGATTGTACAGGACATGGTGCTTGTTTCCTTTTCCATGTGGTGATTTTAAAATTGTCTACAGAATATATTCAAGCTTATAGACAAGTAGCCGGAAACAACAAGTGATATCTTCACTTCTCTTCTGAGATCTGAGATCTTCTGAGAGAATTGTTGAATAGATAAACAAATGTTCTAGAATGTTTGATTATGACATCATACTGTGACATCACAACGGAACCAGTTTGAGTTACATTTGAATAATATAAATAATATGTATGATATAATATAATGTAATGTAATGTTATATATTATAACATTAATATAAGCTATATTATACTTTATTATTATATTACATTATATTATAATATATAACATTACATAAAGTATAATATATTTAGCTCCCATTTTAATAATATAGATAATATGTTGATATAATATAATGTAATGTAATGTTATATATTATAATATAATGTAATATAATAATAAAGTATAATATAGCTTCCATTTGAATAATATAGACATGTCTATGTTATGACATCATGACATTCTGTTATGACTTCATGACATTCTGTTATGACTTCATGACATTCTGTTGTGACATCATGACATTCTGTTATGACAAAAAAAAACTATATTTTATTAAAGATTATTTATTAAAGATTAAAGATAAAAACGAAGGATTTGTATAGTCGACTTTGATTGGCCGAAATTTAAAAAATGTAAAAATTTAAAAGCATTCCATTCCAAAAAAATTACATGAATTTTCTTTTAACGTTTTTATAAAATGTCTTTAAAAAAAATGGTTTCATTACAATAGAAGTACAGTATAGTATCTTTTTACTAACCAAGCTAACATGAACCAAGCTAAACTTACCTGAAATAGGCGCTGCAGCCACACAGGATGGCCTTGTGGGCGTTAAACTCAGTGCTGTTGACTTTAATAACCACATCACAGAACCTTCCCTCCAGACGCAGCTCATTAAGGATTGTACAGGACATGGTGCTTGTTTCCTTTTCCATGTGGTGATTTTAAAATTGTCTACAGAATATATTCAAGCTATAGACAAGTAGCCGGAAACAACAAGTGATATCTTCACTTCTCTTCTGAGATCTGAGATCTTCTGAGAGAATTGTTGAATAGATAAACAAATGTTCTAGAATGTTTGATTATGACATCATACTATGACATCACAACGGAACCAGTTTGAGTTACATTTGAATAATATAAATAATATGTATGATATAATATAATGTAATGTAATGTTATATATTATAATATAATGTAATATAATAATAAAGTATAATATATTTAGCTCCCATTTTAATAATATAGATAATATGTTGATATAATATAATGTAATGTAATGTTATATATTATAATATAATGTAATATAATAATAAAGTATAATATAGCTTCCATTTGAATAATATAGACATGTCTATGTTATGACATCATGACATTCTGTTATGACTTCATGACATTCTGTTATGACTTCATGACATTCTGTTGTGACATCATGACATTCTGTTATGACAAAAAAAAACTATATTTTATTAAAGATTATTTATTAAAGATTAAAGATAAAAACGAAGGATTTGTATAGTCGACTTTGATTGGCCAAAATTTTAAAATTTTAAAAATTTAAAAGCATTCCATTCCAAAAAAATTACATGAATTTTCTTTTAACGTTTTTATAAAATGTCTTTAAAAAAATGGTTTCATTACAATAGAAGTACAGTATAGTATCTTTTTACTAACCAAGCTAACATGAACCAAGCTAAACTTACCTGAAATAGGCGCTGCAGCCACACAGGATGGCCTTGTGGGCGTTAAACTCAGTGCTGTTGACTTTAATAACCACATCACAGAACCTTCCCTCCAGACGCAGCTCATTAAGGATTGTACAGGACATGGTGCTTGTTTCCTTTTCCATGTGGTGATTTTAAAATTGTCTACAGAATATATTCAAGCTTATAGACAAGTAGCCGGAAACAACAAGTGATATCTTCACTTCTCTTCTGAGATCTGAGATCTTCTGAGAGAATTGTTGAATAGATAAACAAATGTTCTAGAATGTTTGATTATGACATCATACTGTGACATCACAATGGAACCAGTTTGAGTTACATTTGAATAATATAAATAATATGTATGATATAATATAATGTAATGTAATGTTATATATTATAATATAATGTAATATAATAATAAAGTATAATATATTTAGCTCCCATTTTAATAATATAGATAATATTGTTATGGTTTGACACCGACCCCAAACGCAACGACACAAGAGAGTAGGATTCAGAGTTGCCAAAAACAAGGGCTTGTTTATTAAGACTAAATAAACAGCACAGACTTGGAAGAGTTCAAACAAAGACTGGAATACAAGCAAGGATGAATGTTGCTGCTCTGCAGCTTCTCCCGGGATGGTAGTCAGGGGAAGCAGACGCTGACGTCAGAGCCGCTCTGCAGACTTCTCTCGGCAGAATCTCCGAGGTGGTTGCGGGACCGAGAGAGAGAGAGGGAGCGAGTTAACTCAGAGTGCAGGTGGAACAGAGCAGGTGATCAGGAGAGGTGACTTGTACCCGAAAACAGAGTTTATCCAAGTGACTGAATCTTCGGTGTAAATACACACTGTGAGTAACGTTCCAAACACAATCCCAAGTGATAGATATCTTCGGTGCAAAATAAACACTGTGAGCGAAGTCCCAAAATACAAATCCAATGTGATAATATCTTCGGTGTGTAAACACACAGTGGGAGATGTTAGGCCAAAATATTATCCCAATGAAACAATCCAAAAAAGGCTAAACGCTGGGTGAGTGACTGTCTGATAAAAAGCTGGAAATCTTCAGTGTTATATAAACACACGAAAAACGGAATTGGATCAAAGACAGTCATAAAAAACTCACCCAGGCGTTGTGCGTAAAGAGCGTTGGAACAGAACGGAGCGAGCGCGTCGCCACGGGGAAAGGGTGTCCAAGAGGAATGCTTCTTGAATATCCTGGAGGCAAAGCACAGGGAAACAACAGCAGGCAGCAGGAACGGCGAATGCAACTGAAATATCAAAACGATCCAACAAAACTTGAATGGGGAAACGGGGTATAAATAATACGGGAATGCTTAATTGACAAGCAGTGACAGCTGAGGGATGTAATTGATAAGCGTGTGGACGGGGGAGAACCAATCAACGACGTCTCTGGGAAGAAGCGTGTGAAAGGGGAATGAAATGATTAACAGAAAACAAATGGAAACAGAGCGAGTAGGCTTAAAGGAACAGAGCGAGAAAGTGAGCAAAGGACAAAAACCTCACAAATATGTTGATATAATATAATGTAATGTAATGTTATATATTATAATATAATGTAATATAATAATAAAGTATAATATAGCTTCCATTTGAATAATATAGACATGTCTATGTTATGACATCATGACATTCTGTTATGACTTCATGACATTCTGTTATGACTTCATGACATTCTGTTATGACAAAAAAAAACTATATTTTATTAAAGATTATTTATTAAAGATTAAAGATAAAAACGAAGGATTTGTATAGTCGACTTTGATTGGCCAAAATTTAAAAAATTAAAAAATTTAAAAGCATTCCATTCCAAAAAAATTACATGAATTTTCTTTTAACGTTTTTATAAAATGTCTTTAAAAAAATTGTTTCATTACAATAGAAGTACAGTATAGTATCTTTTTACTAACCAAGCTAACATGAACCAAGCTAAACTTACCTGAAATAGGTGCTGCAGCCACACAGGATTGCCCTGTGGGCATTAAACTCAGTGCTGTTGACTTTAATAACGACATCACAGAACCTTCCCTCCAGATGCAGCTCATTAAGGATTGTACAGGACATGGCGCCTGTTTCCTTTTCCATGTGGTCATTTTAAATTGTATCTACAGAATATATTCAAGCTTATAGACAAGTAGCCGGAAACAACAAGTGAGATCTTCACTTGTGTTGTCTGAGATATTCTTCTTCTTCTTCTTCTTCTTATTTGAATTTCCGGCAGTGTAGACGCATCGTGGCGTATTACTGCCCTCCGCAATTCTTTTTATGGGCCCTTCGTCTTCTTCTACTTCACCTTCTTCTTCTTCTACTGGACCCCGTCATCAACTACATTGTCCATTGGAGTGCAGCTAATGCTGCTACTTCCTGTCTGAGCCCCCCTCCGCGGGACCCTCCTTGCCCCCTGCGATCTTATTCTGGGCTGCTTTGTCCCTCGCAGCCCCCTCAGCCAATTCCCTAACCACCTCCTCCCAGTCCAGACCTTCCGTTCCCAGATGTTGAACCGCTATCCTAACAATCATCTTCACCATCTCTGTTCTACCCTTAGCCTCTGCCATACCAGTAACTACCCCTGCCACGAAGGCCACAATACCTAATTTCTCCTCCCTTCCCCTCTCTCTTTCCTCCTGCTCTACCCTCTCTGCCAAACGCCCTCCTTCAACCCCCTGCACCCTTTCTTGGCTGCCCTGTCCCACCCTGCTAACCGCCTCAGCATGCGACAACTTACCCTCCCTTCTCACTCTCCGATCCGCGACCTCCTTCTTCATCACCTCACACCCCCTAAACGCTACACTATGCTCCCCACCACAACTACAGCACATCGGCTTCACTCCCTCTCCACACTTCCCATAGTCATGTTCCCCGCCACACCTAGCGCACCTCAGCCCCTTCCTACACGTGGTAGCTATATGGCCAAACTCCTGGCACCTATAGCACCTAAGAGGATTCTGAACAAATTCCCTAACCCTATACATCCTACGCCCTACAAACACCTCCCTAGGAACAACCCCACCCTCAAACGTAATCACTACCTGTTCTCCCAAGCATTCAACCTTCCTTACCCATAACCACCCTCCTCCAACTCGCCACCATTACCACCTGCCCCACGTTCTCTCCTCTCCTGCCCCCCCCACCACCCTTGGTTTTCCCTTACTCTCCTCCCGACTGTCTCCCCTACTCACTCCCGTATTTGTTATCCGTTACTCATGGTTTTATGTTTCTTTGTTTTTCTTTGTTTCTTTTTTTTGCCTATTGTTAGCGACTTTGGGTCTTTGAAAAGCACTATACTATTGAGTCCCATTTGAATATAAGGGCGTTTTCACACCTAGCTCGTTTGGAGCTGTTGTTCCGAAACCTGGAGCGTTTACCCCCTATTTCGTTTAATTTGGGCATATGTGAACACAGCAATCACATTCTGTTGCGGAACAAAACAAGCGGGCCGAGACCACCTAGCAAGGGTGGTCTCGGCGCACTTCCAACCGAACCCGAAGCGACTCGTATGCTGTGAGAATGCAATCGACTTAACAAACCGACACAACTCACTTGCCGTACTGTAAACGCGCTGCATGATGACGCTTTCGCATTGAATTGTCGGCGGGATCAGGTTGTAGTCTTTAGGCAGCTAGATCGGTAAAGTTAACGCGCTATAGACCACTGCACTTCCGCGTTACATTGAAATTGGGGAGGAGAGAGTGGGGGGAGCATAATAAATGTGGATGAGAGCCTTGATGTAAGTGGTTGCAGATACGGCTGTGGGGGTGCTGGAGACATGATCGAATAGACTTGTATGCGCCTTAGTTTCCTGAACACGGCACGACCCATTCCTAATCGATCAGAACTAAATCGTCCGATTTACATCACGGCTCTCATCCACATTCATTAATTTGCTCCCCCCGCTCTCTCCTCCCCAATTTCAATGTAACATGGAGATTCAGGGTTGGGGGGGGGGGGGGGGCACACCCCAAAATCTGACCAATGAGTGACAGTTTGCTCGCGCGTGCATATTGTTTTGGTCCGCTGTTAACACAGCCGTGTGAACACAAACGAACTAAGGGACAAGTGCAACATTGTATCATTATAGTCCCTGTGTCTCCCTGAATCGGAACAAAGCAAACGAACTACAGGTGTGAAAACGCCCTAGATAATATGTATGATATAATATAATGTAATGTAATGTTATATATTATAATATAATGTAATATAATAATAAAGTATAATATATTTAGCTCCCATTTTAATAATATAGATATGTCTAAAAACATGACATTCTTTAAAGTCTTAAAATAAAATACATTTAATTTAAATTAAAATAAATGTAAAATAATAATAACTTTATAGCACCAGTCATACAGATTGCAGCTCAAAGTGCTTTACAGAAAAAAACGAAAAATAAAAGGATATAAAATATATATTAAATAATAAAGATAAAACGGGAATAAAACAACTAGATAAGATAGTAAAAATAGCTAAATAAAATCGAAAAGTAAGACAATAACATAAGACAATAAAAATAATTACAAATAAAATAATAATAAAGACCGAAAACTTAAATAGTTATAATAATAAAATTGCTAAATTAGATAGTAAACAATAAGAAAAAAAAATTATAACAGTAACATAAGACATGAAAATGAATAACAAATAAAATAATAAAAGAAACGACATAAAATAATGATACAAATTATAATAAAATATTTAAGTAAAAATATTAGAAATAAAGAAAAACAAGACAATAAAATAAAGATAATAATTAATTTAAAAGCTTAAAAAGGTACGTTTTGACCTGGTTTTAAAAAGTACCAACTATGTGCCAATCGAGTGTCCTGTCCTAATGACCTGCAGGAGAGTGTTCCACAGTTTTGGGGCGTAGCAGCTGAAAGCAGTGATCACAGCATGTCACGGCACCACTTGTAACTCTGCTGTGGACCAGGGGCGTTTTTAGGGTTAGAAAACATTGGGGGCTTCAGCCCAGGGGGGTGGAGGGGGGTTCCCCCCCCCCCCCCCTTTTTTTTTTTTTTTTTTTTTTAAACACAGTAATACGCAATTTTAGAGTAATTAGAGATGAATACTGAAGAACTAGAATCATTAGAGGTTCTCAAAGTGAGGTCCATGTCCATGAGAGGGATCTGGGCAGTCCCCATAGAAAATTCAAAGTTAACAGGACCAAATCATCAGTTTCTTATTTATTTATTTAACCTTTATTTAGCCAGATAAAACATTGATCTGGTCCAAGAGGCCCCAACAGGAGTACAAATATACATATATACACATATATATACCAATAACAAAATAAAAACAGTTAAGAATCATACACATAAGCAAATAAACAAACAAACAAACATATGCACAGCCTATGTACAAAAGAAATAAACAGTTAATCTCTAGTCTTTACAGTTTTCTTCAATTGCATAAACACTCAAATCAAAAGTATTACACAATTATCAAAACATTACACTCAAGGAGCAAAACATAGGCCCAGATTTGCACCTCTATAAGCACAATGTCAGCCTCACACTTTTTGCAAAACAATACACAGAGCAAAAAAGTATCTTGCCAGATCCAGCTAGGCAAAGAGATAATGTCTAGTATTTTCTGTACTCTATTTAAAATTTTTCAAAATTGTTTTTGTTTTACTGTAATTTTAACCTGTAGGCCTACTGGATACAGTATTTTATGTTTGTCTGATATTTGCTGAGCTTACAGTGTTATGCACATAGTAGCATGAAAACTGGGACATGTTTTGTTGTGATTCTCCATGTTGAAATGTTGACTGATTTGGTTATATGGCGAGAAAATTTATATTTTCATCAGTCTGCATCATTGATTTGGGTATATGGAGAGAAAATGTTTTTTTTCCAGCAGTCTGCATCATTGATTTGGGTATATGTAGATAAATAAATAATATTTTCATCAGTCTACAGCATTGGTCTTGTGTAGTGTTTGGTGAATTTATTGTATATTTGCACATTCTCTGCGTACTTCACTTACAGTACTCTAATCACTGAGAAGTAGAATAGCTAAATGTGTTTTAGGTTAAGCACAGCAGTGTGAGTAACTGGTTCAAACAGAATTAAGTCATATAAAACGTGTGTTTCATATAGTAACAAAATGTAGTTTTTTTAAATTAGTGTATGGTTTTGACAAGTGTTTAATTTAGCAAAGGATCTGAGGTGTTCTGATAATTGTGTGTGTGGTTGTGCTAATTGTGTGTTTTGAAACACCGGGCCCCGTTTTAAAAATCATGCTTAAGCAATCGAAAAAAAAAAAGTCTCATAAAAAAGATATTCGATTTTGGGGTATTTTCCTGCCTTTGGTCCGCTTTGCATTCACATCTCAAATGCAGGGTTCACTTGCAAGAGTGAATGAGCTTTCACACCACCCCAAACCAACCGGACTATCCGAGGAAATGAACCAGGGTTCGATTAAAGCTTATTATAGTTTATCACAGTATCATGAGCATGTCTTTGTCAGTGGACACTGGACATGGGTATGGAGGCTCCAGGTGCTGCTGCGTTAAAGTGCACATCTTCAATACCTATCTGTACTATTTAAAAGCACAGTGCAGGACACACTCAAAGGTTATCGCACCTCAGAGATGGCAGTGGACATGTATGACAGGACAAAGGCCATATGTAATGGCATCTTGTGGCACAAGCTCAGACCTCAGCTCAGGAGATCAGCTGAGACAGAGACTGTTCTATCCAGAGCTTGAGAGCAGGTTCTCATGAGTTGGATAACAACTTATGAGAGGCATACAGGCATGTTATCCAGCCTCAGACCAGTTTCTCTCAGTGGAATTGCTGCAACCCCTCGCCACACATTACAATATCCAACTATTGCCAGAGGAGATCACAGTTGCAAAGTGTTTCCTGGTCAGGACAGGCAGAGATGCAGTCCCTACTATCCAAAGTGTCTTTTCCCTCCTGGATGATGATGATAATAATAATAATAATAATAATAATAATAATAATAATAATAATAATAATAATAATAATAATAATAATAATAATAATAATAATAATAATAATAATAATAATAATAATAATAATAATAATAATAATAATAATAATAATAATAATGCATTTGATTTATAAGGCGCCTTTCAGGACACTAAAAAAAAAGTCCACAAATCGGTGAATGAAAAATTATAGGATCAAATGAAAACTACTTACTAAAAATGTTTAAAAGTACTAAAAACCAACAAAAAATACCAAACACTAACAAACATTCAGCAAAGACAATGGGGATGCTGACATAAAAAAAAAAAAAAAAAAAGTAAAAAAAAAAAAAAAAATGTAATTTTTTTTTCTTTTTTTTTTTCTTTTTTTAGATCCGGGGCTAGGAGAAAAACATCCGGGGCTAAAGCCCCGGAAGCCCAGGGCTAACGACGCCACTGCTGTGGACACTGAGCACCCTATGAGCAGCAGCACTCATAGAGCCCAGAGGGTGCTCGAGCACCTGCCCTTCTGTGCCTCATAAAAAAAGTGCCCTTTTTACTCCAGTTTTTTTTACCATTCTTTTTTTTTAATTATTATTATTATTATTATTATATAGAGAGAGTGATCTGCAATCTGCTTTGGTTGGGGGTGCAATTCCTAACAGGCTCAACCATATGGATAAAAGTACCCATATTATGTGCATTACACAAACTAAAAACAGATATTACATTACATTACACAAACTAAAAACAGATATTACATTACATTAACCTCTTCCGCCTGTGTGGTCCGGGGCCGGACCGCAAATGACATCACGTCATAAATCAAGCTCTGCAGACTGTCTGACATTATCGTATTTCTTTTCAAACGTATTCAAGAATAAACATCATAACCATGTCACAACAGCAGTTATAATGTATATTTTCATCAATACGTTTGTTTACCAATAGGTTAAAGTGTTATTAGTGAGATTTTCGTTTTTGAAATGTGTTTGTTGTGGTCGCGGAGATCCGCTATTCTGAATAAGCGGCCCACGCTGAATGATGGAAAATTTAGTCATTTTGAGAAGAGCACATCAAGAGCTTTCAATGAGCGTTGGCATTTTTCAAAACGACCCTTCCCAAAGGCCTCTAGCTTTCGGCAAGCAAATGACTCCCTGATTAATATTTTGTTTTTCTTATTACTCTGGATTATATACCACAAAACTGAACGTTATTGGCATATATGGGAGCGCAGTTAGTTTGTCATCCCTATTTTGAGCATTTAGCAACCATCCGATTAAAAATCTGTTTCAAAATGGCAGAGCTCTGGCAAGAATAAGAAACCTATACTCTGCATACAGTAGATTTCATGATCTGTTCTTATGCACGCCTGGTGATACTAAATCCAAATTGAACTTGGCCATTAGAAAGATAAGATTTGGCCCAAACCATAAATGTGCGAATTGGCTATAATAAAGTAATTTATAGGCCTGCTATTCTGTATTCTTTAATAATATTTCAAATAGCATTGGTCTGGATGGGAGAATTCAGTACTGTATCTACAAAACCTTCTGTTTAATCATCTTCCCTTTATTCATTTCCTTAGATGTACAGGTGATCTCAAGAAGGTACTGAACGAGCTCATTGGCAGTTTTTCATGTCTGGTAATTTTTTGCATGGTGTTATTCACTGTCAAAGATGCAAAGAAAAATCATAATTCATATTCTCCTTTGTTTCATCACAATTTAAGCAAGAAGCCTAGTAATTAGGGATGTCCGATATTATCGGCCGACCGATATTATCGGCCGATATCGGCAGTAAAATGTGATATCGGAAAATATCGGTATCGGTAAAAATAAAAAATAAAAACAATAACAATATTGCATCCAGTGAAATTATTAGTTACCTGAAATTATTCCGTTTTTTTGGGGGGGAAACCCTGCATATATCGGTATCAGTTGATATCGGTTGATATCGGTATCGGAAATTAAGAGTTGGACAATATCGGAATATCGGTATCGGTAAAAAAGCCAATATCGAGCATCCCTACTAGTAATAGACACAATATTTCTGACACTGGGAATACATTCACTGAGGTCCATACATCACCAGCTATCACCGTTGTCCAGATAATGATGAGTCAGAAGTTACATATCCATAGAGGCTCCATTCGAAACTGAACTAATCCCAGTTGCCATGAAACTACTCAGCGGCTCAGGATGATTTAGGCCATGTCCAGACTAAAACGATTTCGGTCGTATCAGGCCAAGTATTAGATCGTTTGCACCTTTCTGCCACACGGAAGTGCGTTCTGGCAGCCTGAAGACGCTACTTTCTGATACCAGCTCCCAGAGTGCGCAATTCTGAAGACGCCTGAACACGCCCCCCATTGTGTCACCATCTTTACAAGCGATACACGTCTTCTCCTGAACCGATGACACGATAGCCCACCTCTCCCTTACCCCGCATGTGAAAACATCACAACAACAATGGCATGTACAGAGTAGTTGCTGGTTACAGAAGCTATTGAGCTTGATCGGGCTTTTACAGCTAAATGTACTGCGCCTGTACTACCACCGTCGACAACAGATTGACATCTCCCTTAATCCGCATGCAAAACCCAGCCAACAAAAAAAGAGACATGATATATGTCCAGGTATGTCCTGGCTAGAAGTGTTTATTAAACACCGGGAGTTATTATTAAATAACAATGGCATGTGTGTGTGTGTGTGTGTGTGTGTGTGTGTGTGTGTGTGTGTGTGTGTGTGTGTGTGTGTGTGTGTGTGTGTGTGTGTGTGTGTGTGTGTGTGTGTGTGTGTGTGTGTGTGTGTGTGTGTGTGTGTGTGTGTGTGTGTGTGTGTGTGTGTGTGTGTGTGTGTGTGTGTGTGTGTGTGTGTGTGTGTGTGTGTGTGTGTGTGTGTGCGTGCGCACATGCATTTATGTACACTTAAAAGTATGTTTCTTACCTATCAGAACGAGCACTTCAGCCCGTTTGTCGATGAACTCACAGAATACAAGACCCAGTGTGTTCTGGCAGCGCCCATCCTCAACGGCAAAGACATGGTAGCTGTCATCATGGCTCTCAATAAGACCACAGGACCTCACTTCACTGATGAGGATGAAGACGTGAGTTACACACACACACACACACACACACACACACACACACACACACACACACACACACACACACACACACACACACACACACACACACACACACACACCACACACCACACACCACACACCACACACACACACACACACACACACACACACACACACACACACACACACACACACACACACACACACACACACACACACACACATGGGGAGTCAGGCAGTTAGTCAGGAACGGTTAGGGACGTTCGCTATTGTAGGTCGCGTGGACACTTAAGGTAACTAACTTGCGTTCAGCGCTTCTCTGATTTTTCTCTGATTGGCCACGACGCCCACGTGACCATGCGCTAGCACGCCCCCTTATCCACGCCTGCCGCTCGCGCGGCAGAGGTCCCTGCCTTCCTCAATTTATACGCATGGAAGTATTGACTGTAATGATAGGTGCTATCATAGCTGCTACCACTAAGTGCCAGTATAACATCATGCAACCTGTAACTATGGTTACTGGTAGGGCTATATAATTAGTGCACCTGTGTACAACCTTCAGACAATAAACAGCTGGCTGAAGCAAGCATAAAGAACTAACCAAGTGTCTTATTGATAGTAGACTACAATCATTACATGGTACCAGGAGTGGGGTGAGACTCAAGCACAGACAGAAACTGAACTATGACAAAACAACAAGGGGACTGGAGCCCCTGCAGCAAAACGATGTTGTGAGGATCGAGGGTCCTGATTTCTGGACCAGGAAAGCAACAGTCCTCAGGGAAGTAGGTCCCAGGTCATTCGCTGTAGAGACTGAGAATGGACAAGTGTTTAGGAGAAATAGGAGGAGCCTGTTGAAGACTCAGAAGGACACAGAGAAACCAAGCGGGGACACTGAATCTGAACTATCACAACACGGTGGTGATGCAGCAGACATGCAACACACTGCGCCTCCTTCACCTTCCACAATGGCTGAGACATTGAGAAGGTCTTCTAGACCTAAGAAACCACATGAGAGACTCATAGAACATTGTTGAATTGTTGATAGTGTTGAAGGAGAAGGTTTGTATGGTGGACACATTGTGGTTGGTGTTTATTTTAATAATAGTATAATAATAATAATAATAATAATAATAGTAAGGTTATGCTCACCTGTTTGGAAAGAGAAGTGTTGATAGTTGAATTAGTGATATTGGTGATGGAGAAGGTTATGTATTATTGTATGGTTGACACATTGTTGACACTAGGTGATTTATTTGACTAAGGTTATGCTCACCTGTTTGGAAAGAGGATGTAATGATAGGTGCTATCATAGCTGCTACCACTAAGTGGCAGTATAACATCATGCAACCTGTAACTATGGTTACTGGTAGGGCTATATAATTAGTGCACCTGTGTACAACCTTCAGACAATAAACAGCTGGCTGAAGCAAGCATAAAGAACTAACCAAGTGTCTTATTGATAGTAGACTACAATCATTACATTGACTACGCCGTAACGAATCATTAAAAAAAGATACCGTTAACTGGAATATGTTGTGCCTTTACACATTACATAATCCAACATATGTGTAAAGGCACAACATATTCCAGTTAACGGTATATTTTTTTAATGATTCGTTACGGCATAGTCAATACTTCCATGCGTATAAATTGAGGAAGCCAGGGACCTCTGCCGCTCTGCCGTGCGCTGCAACACAACACACAGAGCGGCAGGGTGTGGAAAAGGGGGCGTGCTAGCGCGCGGTCAATCAGAGAAACGCTGAACGCAAGTTAGTTACCTTAAGTGTTCACGCCTCCAGGTCAGACAAATAGATCTATCGGATGTCAGGTTGAAAAGGGTTTCCACTCATCCTGGAAAACCAGGAAATTCAGAGACTAGATTTCCAGTCATGGAAAACCTGGAAAATGTACTTGAATTGGGAATGGTGGTAAAAGTGACACTGAGAACTACCAGGGGAATGTTCTGAGTATATGGGTATATTTTCTGTTTCAGAACTCAGAACACTACTATAGTCAGTCAGTTAGGGTTAGGGTCAATCAGTTAGGGAAACATTGGTCACTTAATCATTTATTCTTGCGTCGAACCATGGTCAGAAAGTGTGTTCCTTCTCTCTCCTTCCCCATGCTGTAATCATATCATATAGTTCATATTGCATCATATCAAATCACATCATATTTATGTTTTCCCTCATCCTTGTACTTTCTCTTCCAGCTTTTTTTAAAGTATCTGAAAGTCGCCACCT
>NC_140175.1:75979125-75986625 GCF_963971535.1 Notolepis coatsorum
TTCAATTTTCAGGTAACGGATGCAAAATGACTCACTTGTTCAAGGAGCGTTAAGCTTTTCCAAAGACCTAATGTCTGTCATTGCTCCATGTTCTCAGCCCGCACCCATTTGCCTGCCTCATCATAAAGGCCTTGAACAGTGTCAGGCTGATCATGTAGAATACATTTTTCAAATGCCTGTACTAGAGAGACTTTAGAATGAACAACAAGCTCTTACTACATCCCCTTAACAAGGATCAGCTTGTGTCACAGTGGCCACAATTGGTTCCATTCCATTAACACTTTCAGTGCCAGCAGGGGGCGCACGATTTAGTGCTTGAGTGCCACCACCCACTTCAATGATAGCGCTCTCATATTTGCGAACGCATAAACTACATCTTAAATTATGGCTATGTGTCTAATCTGGCCGTCGCTTATCAATGACTTGTTTGCAGTCAACATTGTCGAAACGGATTGTTTTTTAATCGGTTCATTTCCGTTTTATACCATTTTGAAAAACACTCGTTTTTTGAAAGTTTCAGGATAAACGCCCTTTACTGGAATATTCTGGAATACACAAAAAACGTTGTCATTTTTCGGCCTATTTATGAATCGTTTTCAAATAAACGCTAGATTATCGATAGTATATGTGTACTTATGCACGCTATAGAAGCACATAGGGCACATGTTGATATCTCTGTGAAAAAAGCTCTGATTATCCTAAGACTGGTAAAATAGATTCCTTACCTCAGATCAGATGTTCTCCAAAAAGATTATTCCAATTCCTGATTGCCATTCCAAATATCGATCGCGTTTATTGATCCAACGCTGGGTACTGGAAATATGTATTCCACGCTGTTCTGGGGCTCTGCAATGAATCCGATCGAATCGGGTGACTTGTCTGAGAAGTAAAATGAGGAAGCAGGATTTCCCCCCCCCCCATGCATTTCATTCAATCCATTCCAAAGGGGTGCAGTACCACAGGGAGAGACGATAGGGGGCGGTATTTTCCCAATGGAGCTCAGAAAGAGTTTGCAGCACTAACGTGAGGCTAGATTGATGAAATATGAATTCAAATCGCTAATTAAAAAAAACAAGATCTATCGTCATTGGCACTGAACGGTCGACATGAACAAATGAGATATCTCGTTGTTGGCACTCAAAGTGTTAAGGTGTGCCCAGTGCCAAGGCTCTGGTGTCATTCATACTGGCTCACCGGAATGGAACCATAATTAACTCTTTGATGGCCACCAGCTTTCGCCATCTGCACGGTTTGGCGCCAGCGTTATTGACCATTTTAGCGATGTTTGCAGACCCATCATGTGTTCTGTATTATAGCTATGGAGACAATCATTTTACAGGCATTGTTCATAGTCCATTACTGACTAATAAGTTCATTTCTACACACTAGTTTGTTACACGCTAAACATCGCCCCATTTCCAAAATAATCCAGTCTTTTTCCATAGATCGCGAGATATGACACATTATATGCAATATGCCCAAATCTTTCTGGTTGATCCCCTGAAGCCCCAAATACTCCCAAAATCAAAGGTATATACCATGTACATATGTGTCTTCACAAAATCATCAAGGGGGGGGGGGGGTCGTTTTAACTCAAAACTGTGATCGTTACCAAAAGCAAGTTTTACGTCCGGTAAACTACGACACTGTGATCGGTACAGAAGCATGTTTTATCGTTGTGTTATCGTTCACCAAAGTTAATGTTATCAGTTACACCTGTGCTTACCCTGCTATGACACATCAAAATGGCTGCAGTGAAAAAGGTCTATTGTTTTGAAATAAGATAAAATAGGTGGAGGGAGGTGGACAGGGAGAGAAGATTGGTCAGTGGTGACACAGTCCAGGCATCTCACTTTCACAGACATAAAAGACAATTGAATTGAATTGCCTTTTGTTTCCGATGTTGCAGAAAGAGCCACTGGATAGCAGTGGTTGGACCATAAAGAACGTTCTGTGTCTGCCAATCGTCAACAAAAAGGAAGAGATTGTGGGCGTGGCCACCTTCTACAACAGGAAGGATGGCAAACCGTTCGATGAACAGGATGAACAACTCATGGAGGTAGACCCTGTGAAAGATCTGTCCAAATATAACTCGAAATAGAATGGAGCCATTCAAGAGATAGTATAATGTATTGAAAGCAAGCCTTAGTTAAAGGGGCTCTAGATCATATTGAGCCACTAGATGTCCCACTAGAGCACCAGCATGTCAGCATGTCTCAAGTAGCAGAACGTTTATCCAATCGGGTGCATTCCATGTGTGGACATGGGAAGTAGGGTGGGGATACAGACATGCAACATGTAAACAACATTTATTTTGGAAATTATCTTATTCCACACCTTTCTAAAAGCTCTGTGAATGTATTATTATTATTATTATTTAAAAATGATTAGTCTACATAAACATGTTATCTATAGCACCTTTAACACATTCGGGGCCATTGGGATTAGATCTATGAGGCCAGCTTTTCATTACAAGTTGTCACTGTGCGTGAGGTTGTTTGTAGAGCTAAATCTATATTTTATATTATTGCTATGTGTCCATTGTCATTGTCAATTGACAGTATAAGGGCTTGTGTCCACAGCGGACGTTTTATGAGTTGTCAGCTCCTTTCTGTCATTCATTTCTATGCTACAGGCGCGCTCCTTTTCCCAGCGCCGCGCCTGGCGTTTATGCGCTCTCGGCGGTAGCGCTCCCAGCGCATAAAGTTGAAACTAGTTAAACTTTTGGAGAGGAGCGCCGCTCATCAAGGTAACTTTTTACGACTGACCAATCAACATCGAGGAAGTGGGGGAGCCGCGGCAGTCGCGAGACTCAGGAAAACGCTCTGAGCTTTTTTTTTTTGCTTTTCAAAGCGGTCCGCCTTGAAAAAAACCTCCACTATGGACACAAGCCCTAAACCTTCCCTTCAATAGGCCATAAATAAATAATTTCATCAATACGTTCCCGTTTTATAGCATCGTGAATATGAACGTTATATCGGAATGGTCTGGGGTAATTCCTGCAAAGCTAGTTATAGGGCGCTAAGCTAATAATGTTAAATCGATTGGCGTTTCGGCCCTACACAAGCTAGAGTTAAAAATCTAAATGCATATGATCGGTATCATGTTCCACCATGAATGCATGAAAGGGGGGGGGGGGGGGGGGTCGTTTCTGATTATTGATTACCAATAACGGCATTCGTTATTGCAACATCATACGCTGACCGGGTGGATGGCTATGAGAACAAGGCCCGATCAGGCTGAAATTGACGTCAAATCGCTCTTACCTGTGGCCGGTTGGATTCCAAAAAGAATTTCCCAGTTATTTGATCGCCATCTGGTAGATTGATATGTCCATTGGCTGATGCTATATTCCTTTACTGCATACTGAATTCGGCGTCGCAAAAAGTATTCCAGGCGATCTGGTGAAGCCATAGCTTTAGGCTAACAGAAAAGCGAACCCAGAGCGAAAAAAAAGTTACACCCGGTCTGCAACAGGGGAAACTGCAAGACAGCGCCAATACCAGGATCTGGCCGGTACTGCACTTTCGGAGTCCCAATGTGCCTTTTTCAGCCAAAATACAGCTCTAATAATAATAATAATAATAAATCAAATTTATATAGCGCCTTTCATAGAACCCAAGGTCGCTTTACAATCAGGACAAAAAATAGGGCAAGGAAAGTAGGGGGGGAGGGGGAAGAGGGGATGAGGGAAAGTAGGGGATAATGGACCTAATTTAATCTAAAACTAACTGATGGGGAAAGCCTTGGTGAAGAGGTGTGTTTTTAGAGCGGATTTGAAGGTGTCCAGGGTTGGGGCGTTGCGGATTTCGGGGGGGAGAGAGTTCCAGAGGGTAGGGGACGCCACGCTGAAGGCTCTGTCCCCAAAAGTCCGTAACCTGGTGCGAGGGATGGAGAGGAGACCTAGATCAGAGGATCGTAGGTTCCGGGATGGAGTGTACTGGTGGAGGAGATCAGACAGGTACCGGGGGGCGAGGGCATGGAGGGATTTGTAGGTGAGGAGCAGGAGTTTGAAGGTGATGCGGAACCTGACTGGAAGCCAGTGGAGATGGATGAGGGTGGGGGTGATGTGCTGCCAGGGCTTGGTGTGAGTGAGAACCCTGGCAGCTGAGTTCTGGACATACTGGAGCCTGTCCAGGGCTTTGCTGGGTACCCCGAACAGGACTCCATTACAATAGTCCAACCGGGAGGTGACAAATGAGTGGATCAGGGTCTCCGCCACAGAGTCTGAGAGTGAGGGTCGGAGACGGGAGATGTTCCTGAGGTGGTAGAAGGCAGACTTGGTGACAGATTTGATGTGGGAGTGAAATGAAAGTGTGGAGTCAAGGGTGACGCCCAGGTTACGGACTTCGAGAGACGGGGAGATGGAACAGCCGTCAACGTGGAGGAGGAGATCTCCAACCTTCCCGAGCAGTGCCTTGGGGGCCACAACCATGAGCTCTGTCTTTTTGCTGTTGAGTTTAAGTAATTTGGTTGCCATCCAGGTTTTTATAGCGTGGAGGCAGTTGACTACAGACTGTGGGGGGAGCTGGGAGGATGGTGAGGTGCTGATGTAGAGCTGAGTATCATCAGCATAACAGCTCTGTGACATTGAGTAGGATATTAAAATGGAATAAAAGCAAAAGCGAGTTTACCACGTATATATACGTGCTTGGCCTTCAAAGGATGTCGCCCAATCACGTATACATACGTGGTTGGCCAGGAATGTGTTAAGACAGGTTGTGTTACTCACTCTGAACTGAACCACCATGTTGACAGCAGCCTCTAGATCAGTGATTCCTGACATAAATACTATAGTGATTCACCATGCACTACATAAATACTATAGTGATTCACTATGCACTACATAAATACTATAGTGATTCACCATGCACTACAGAAATACTATAGTGATTCAACATGCACTACATAAATACTATAGTGATTCACCATGCACTACATAAATACTATAGTGATTCACCATGCACTACATAAATACTACAGTGATTCATCACCATGCACTACATAAATACTACAGTGATTCATCATGCACTACATAAATACTATAGTGATTCACCATGCACTACATAAATACTATAGTGATTCACTATATGCACTACATAAATACTATAGTGATTCACCATGCACTACATAAATACTATAGTGATTCACCATGCACTACATAAATACTATAGTGATTCACTATGCACTACATAAATACTATAGTGATTCACCATGCACTACATAAATACTATAGTGATTGAACATGCACTACAGAAATACTATAGTGATTCAACATGCACTACAGAAATACTATGGATAAATCACTCTATTTCTGTGGTAAAACCCTAGCTATAGTGTGTATGAATACTACAGTATAGGTTTGACTATAGTTCATTTTCTACAGGACGTGTGGTGCTGTTGATACCAGTCTTCTGCTCCTCTCTCCCTTCATCCTACAGGCATTGACCCAGTTCCTGGGGTGGTCAGCCTTGAACACTGATACCTATGATAAAATGAACAAGATTGAGAACAGGAAAGACATCGCCCAGGACATGGTGCTCTACCACGTCAGGTGTCGTGATGACGAGATCCAGAATGTTCTGGTTAGTACGGTGACAGCTGCCGTCATGCCTGGGAAGATTGTTGTCAATTGAGTTCAGATGAAGAACCGTATTGACACTACGTTTTAAGTTTTCAGAGGAACAATGTTTTCAAACGTTATCTGTTGAGATGGTAAGTTAGAATGTTGTGTTCATTCATAGTTAAAGACTTGAGGTTGAGTACTTTCTTGTCAACCTCAACACAGCCACACCAAGTGATTTGGGTTGACTTTACGACTGCAAATACTCTCCATAAAGGTTCAGTTACATGGTTCTTCAGTGTGAGGGGTCAATTAGTAGTCATTTAAAAAAGTATCATGGTATTTCAATCGTTCTTTGGTCACTACAATGATGGTAGTGACCAATAAATGATACCATGGTATTACCATTGGCATCATGGTTTAAATTGGATTATGCCATGGTGTGGTACCATAACTTTAAAAATAAAACTGAAATCACCATCATTCTACCATGATATTTATATTGTAAGGGCTATGAGGTTGATTGTTTCGATGTGATTTCATTTTAATTAATACATTTAATTACAATGCCTGCTAAAATCAGATGGACACCTCAAATGAAGTTCATCATCCCTTTGTAGTGATTCAGCCATCAAAGGGGTTCTGCCTATTATACTGCCAGCTACACTAGCTACAAAACAGTTAGTGCTAGCCATGCTAATGTAGAATGTACAATTAATTTAGTTCATGGAATAAAAGGTCAAACAACCAGGTAGCTACTTGTTTTGCTATCCTTTCACTGTATTGTCTTACATACAACCTCACGTGTTTGCTAGTCTCACAGAACACACTGTATTGTCTTACATACAACCTCACGTGTTTAATAGTCTCACACTGTATTGTCTTACATACAACCTCACGTGTTTGCTAGTCTCACGGAACACACTCTATCGTCTTACATACAACCTCATGTGTTTGGTATTCTCACACTGTATTGTCTTACATACAACCTCATGTGTTTGCTAGTCTCACAGAACACACTGTCAAGTCAAGTCAAGTCAAGAGTTTTAATTGTCACGGCATACAGGTATACAATGAAATGCGGGTGGTCTTGCCCGCAACGATGTGCAATACAGTGGTACATATAATAGAATCAAAAGAAGAAAACAACATTGTGCAGTAACAGGTAGCAGGTAACATGGAGTGACATCTCGGTATCTGTACATAGTTATTTACAGATTTACAGTCTCACACTGTATTGTCTTACATACAACCTCACATGTTTAATAGTCTCACACTGTATTGTCTTACATACAACCTCACGTGTTTAATAGTCTCACACTGTATTGTCTTACATACAACCTCACATGTTTAATAGTCTCACACTGTATTGTCTTGCATACAACCTCACGTGTTTACTAGTCTCATGGAATATACTGTATTGTCTTACATACAACCTCACGTGTTTCTAGTCTCACGGAACACACTGTATTGTCTTACATACAACCTCACGTGTTTGCTAATCTCTCACAGAACACACGGGAAGTGTATGGCCTCGAGCCCAGGGATTGTGAAGAGGATGAACTCCACCAGATTCTGGTAATATCAACGCTGTAACAATATACTGTATACAGAATAACATGCCCACTCTACCCTCTGCTTGTCCTTTGGTTTCAAATTTGAACCTTAATAAAAGTATTTGATTAACCGCAAAATGTCAAATTCAAAACAGATTTTCTATTCTATTCACTTTGCTCTGCCCTGCCCTATTCTATTCTATTCCATTCTACGCTGTTCTGTACTCAGAAAAAAGATCTGCCACAGCTAATAAAGAAGTTTGAGATCTATGAGTTCCACTTCTCAGACTTGAAGTGCACAGAAATGGAGCTGGTGAAGTGTGCCATCCAGATGTACTACGAGGTGGGAGTGGTCAAGAAGTTTCAGATCCCTCAGGAGGT
>NC_140175.1:75991625-75996625 GCF_963971535.1 Notolepis coatsorum
TCTGTCCCACCATCAGCATTTGGCTCGTTACGTGTGAAGTTACCAGCCTACCCAAGAGAGGCATACCACAACAGAAAAGGAGAACCAATATCAACCCTGCCACCCCGATGGATATCCCCGTCTGCATCACTATGCTTCCCCACTGTCCCAATCTTTCCAACACCCCACTCCCCCACCATTCTTCATTCCGGCCAGAATTCCCCCTCAATTCCTCCCTCAAATCCTTCAGCTTAGCCATGGCCTCGGAGAACTTTCCCCCTGGCCCCACATTCGTCGGAATGAATGTGCAGCAGTACTGTCCAAACATGGAACAGACTCCACCCTTCTCCGCCATTAACCAGTTCAGAGCCTGTCTATTCTGCCACGCCACCGTACTGGTCGCGTGCATCTGGTCCCCCATTGCATCCAACGCCTCCTCGGTGTAATTGAGATACCGCTGCTGATTGTAAAACAAATAGTTGATCCACCCGGTGTTCTTATTGACCGATATCCATGGCAGAATAGACTCAAACCCTGCCGCAATCTCATTCTTAGCCATGAACTCGGCTGGAATGCCCCTTGGCTGTCCTATGCTGTCCAGATACACCCTTGGGTCTGCCTTGTAGCTACGCTTCGTTCGAGAGATAGGAGACTCAGAAGGTCCTTCCGTCACTGATAATGGTAGGACCACCATTGGCATGATCGCCTGAACCCGGGCACATCTACCTGACCAATCTAAAGGAAGTGTATTCCTCAACCTCCTACCGCCGCAGAGCCAGTATTGGTCCGCCAGTGCCATATCCTGGACATGAAAAGGGCAAGCTACAGGCCGTGGGTTGGTATCCACTCCCTTTAACACGACCCCGTGTCCACACTTTCCTTCTTTCGTACAGTTAGTCGTGATGCTCCAAATAGTAGTGCACCGCCCCTCTGCCACCTCCCCTACATCCCGGGTCCCCTCCTTTTGCAAGCACTCGAAATCCTTGGTCAGCCATAGTTTGACACCTCTGGGTATTGGCAACCCCGTCGCTACCCCCTGCACACGTACATCCAATTTCCTACACCGTTCCCGCATAGTGACATCCTTGAAATCCGTGACGTTTCCTGCCGCCTTAAAACGACTAGAGCCGAGAAACCCCAAACACTCTGCCTCGCACCAAGGGCGACTATTATGGGGCCCCTCCCATGCCTCTGCGTCCCTGTCACACTGAGCCCAACTGAACTTCGTGCCCTTCACCAGCAGCCTATCCGGACGTGCCTTGGAGCAGACATAACAATCCTCTATCTGATTCTGCGCGCTCGTGTACTGGACCCACTTAAACCACTCATTCCCTAAAGCCGCCCTATACATCGGGTCAGCCTCCGGGTCTTCCTCGTCATAGTCATAGTCGCCCCCATCTTGTTCCCCGGAAGGAAGCAAACCCCTCAACCTGGCCCAGAGTGAGCCCACTGAGTCCCTCAACGTTCCGGCTGTCCTCTGGAACATATCCTGTCCCCCCACCTCTTCCGACTCAGTGTCCTTGACCTCCCTTTTTCCCCTCACCCCTGTCCCCCGTGATTGGTTCGGGACAGGCTCAACTCTCCTATCTACCCCCACAACCCGATGCTCGTTAGTATAATGGTAAGTATCCCCGCCTGTAACGGGGGAATGGTCAAAATCAAAAACATGCCCTTGCGGTCCTACGGGAAACACCCCGTTTGGTTGTAGTCTTATCTTCTCCCCCCCTTCCTCGATGGAGGGAAAAGGGGGCGCCTGATTCTGAGCCTGGTCATGAAAGTCTGCTGGTACTTGAGCCTGAGCGGGACCCCGTGGGACTCCTACCCACTCAAACCCGTCATCCTCAAGGACGGGTCGACCGTGACGGTTCTTAATGACGTCGTTGTGCCCGGCCGACCGTCCGCACACTGCTGCCAACATCTGCGGGAGCATCAGCAGGCACTGCACCTTCCAGTTGCCGTCTCGGACCCTCCATGTCGGGTTCTGCATAACTGCGATCGATTGTATCCCCCAAGAGATCGCCGCTGGCCTTTATGCAGTGATTGAAGTGGAACCAGGTCGCTGATCCCTTGACTTGGACTGCCGTTCCAGTCGATCGGATCACCTCGTACGGGCCCTCTCTCCGGGGTGATGACCACTTTCTCTTGTGGACCTTTACGAAGACCAAGTCCCCAGGGATCAGTCTCGGTTTGGTGGCTTCCTTCTCCGCCTCCTTCGCTTTCTCTGCTCCTGTCGAAACACAGCTTCATGTATTTTAGTCACTTGCTGAAGATATTTTTTCAGATCTTGCTCAAAAATATCTAATGCCGGGCCCCTAGCCAGGTGTCTAAATGGCGGTGCTGGCATGCTGCGGCCTGTAAGCATTTCATGCGGTGTTAGCTGTGTTTGGCGGTTTACGCTGCTTCTAATCAGAGCAAGTGGCAAAGCATCAATCCAGTTAAGCTTAGTTTGCATACAGATTTTCAACAGTTTGTTTTTAATGACCAGATTGGCCCTTTCCACCTTCCCCTGCGACCCGGGACTATAGACACAGGAAAGGCGCTGTCTTATACCTAATTTCTGCATCAGCCCTTTAACCACCTTGTCGATGAACTCGCGGCCATTATCGCTTTGTAATATCGTGGGAATTCCAAATCTCGGAATGACCTCGCGACACAGGAACTTGATCACTGTGTCCGCGTTCTTGTGTTTAGATGGAATGGCCTCAATCCAGCGACTAAAGCAGTCCTCTACTACCAGGAGGTATCGTTTGCCCTGCACTGGCGTTATCATGTCTGTATAGTCCATAATCAGATGTCTGAATGGTCCCTCAGGGAGGGGTGTGTAAGCCGCCACTGTCGGTACTCCTTTGCGCACATTGCCCTGTAAGCATGTTAAACACCTGGCTAGTGTAACGTCAATTTGTGCCTGAAGCTTTGGGGACCAAAATCCCATTTTCGTGATTCGTTTCAGGGTCTCTGCTCTTCCACAGTGATCAACACCATGAGCCTCAGGTATCACTAAGGACAGAAGATCGATGGAGGCGACTATCAAACCGTTATGACTCCTCCACAGACCATCTGCCCCCCTTACAGCCCCCCTCTCCGTCCACGACTGTTTCTCGGCCTGCGTGGCTGAGTCCTGAAGATCACTCAAATTATCCTCAGTTACCTCAGTCGTCAGTTCGGCCGCAAACATCAGAACAGCCGTGGACGGCACCGCAGCCGCCGCCTTCGCGGCCTCGTCCGCCGCGTTGTTTCCCGTCGTCACAAAGGACAGGTCTTTTCTGTGTGCCTGGCACTTTACGATAGCAATGCTTTTGGGCAACTTTACAGCCTGAATAAGCGCCACAACCTGCTTGTGGTGAAGGATCGGTGAGCCGTCCGATTTCTTAAAGCCTCTTGCCTTCCAAATGGCCGCGAATAGGTGGCATACGCCATGCGCATACGCAGAGTCTGTAAAGATGTTAACCGTGCGATCTTTAGCTATTATGCATGCTTCTGTTAGTGCTATTAGTTCTGCAAGCTGGGCCGAACATGGTTGCATGCATTGTTCGGCCTTTCTTGTTAGTGTTTCTCCGTTAGGTTTGCACTGTACGACGGCGTATCCTGACCTTAAATTTTCCCCCTCCCGATAGCAGGACCCATCCACAAAAAGTGAGAGTTCTGCTATCGCGAGCGGGTCGACTCCCAAATCAGGACGGAGTTTCACGAAAGCCTGTCGCTTTGACCCTTTTAACCTCCTTCCAGTTAAGAGTACCCTCCTCCCGTTCGGATGCACTCCTTGCCCTACTTAGATGCACCTCTCCCCGTAAGGTTTAGGTAGTCCGCTACGACGGTACAACCAGCCTTGGCTGCCTTGCCCGACGCCGGCCCCTCTCCCCCAACAGAGATACTGGTCTCCACTTCCAGGCCAAGGTCTCCTCTCATGAACAGAAGAAGTCCCCTTATTTTACCTTCAGGTGCAGTTTAAGGCTGGGTCCCTTTCCAATCTTAGGAGTGACAGTCCAGATTCCTCTGAATTGACACCCCTCATCCCTCTGCTTCCCAGCATTTTCTTTTCAAAAACACTGATCACAGAAGCACAACTCGCCTACTAACCCTGTATCGGCTAGTAAGGTTACTGTGGCCTGACTGTACATTGAGCCAGGTGCATTCATGCCACTGTTGTCCAGTCACTCACGGTCCCACATCCCGCGTGTCTGTGACTATAAACAGGGTCATAACGCTCTCCCAACCGGCTGGCGACCCAGTCGATAGCGACCTCATAGTCCGTCATCAAGTCAGGACCCCAAGCGGCTGACTGTCCGTAGTACCTATCAGCCACTCAGTTTAGAAACCGACGGTCTTGTCCCCACCCCGCTTGCTCCGGGCATGGAAATATTGACCGTTTTCGCCAGCCTTGCCTGTTCACGGCAGGAGCTGTGCCCCTTCCGGTGCACCGCCCTGCTCCTAGGTGTGGACTGTCGCCCACGTACCACCCAGTGCCCACACCAACTTACGTGCGACGTTTCCTGGGCCGACTAGACGGTACCACAGTGGTATGTTATTTCATACCTCGTTACGCACGAGGGCCTTCAGTTTCTCCCCAGCACTATAGTGTGTGTTTAACGTGCGCCCAGACTCTTGCGAGCCCACTGCCGCCTGTTAGAGGCTAGAGGTTCGGGGTGCCTAATCCCCTCCCTAACCTCCACCTCACACTCATGCGGTTGACCCTCGCTCGGGAGTGGTACCAGATCCGCCGGGTTACTGCCGTGGCATGTTTTTATCGTAACGTCCGAGTACTGCAGGAGCCTCATGTAAGCCTGTTGCCGTTGGCTGGTCAGAACAAATTTGCCTCTTTCAATCAAGTTTGCCAATTTGTGATGTGTCCAAATGCAAATGTCATATCCCATTGTCACGGCCGTTGCCTTCTCATACATCAAATGTGCTGCGGCCAGGGCCTGATAACAAGGTGGCAGACCCTGCTCTACCGGCGAAAGAGCTCTAGAGTAATATGCTATCGGTTGTTTTTTCCCAAGAATCCGACCGTCCGAACATACTGT
>NC_140175.1:76001625-76006625 GCF_963971535.1 Notolepis coatsorum
TGTGGAAAGGTTGTTTGACACAGCAGGAGACGATATTTCCAATTGTAACAAATAGGTAATTTATTTAAGAAAAGAAGTTCGTTAACAGCAAGAGCTATGGGTCAAAGATGATCGCCACAGCTTGAACAAAAACACTCTGTCCTGGAACCCTTTGCCTGTCCCTAAATCCCCTCTCAGTCCTGCCCCCATGACAGATATGATGACGTGTCACATCATGTCAGATCTGACATGACGTACATTAAGATGATACGTAGATTTAACATTGGAGAGAGAGAGAACATGAGGAGAGATAAGCAAGATATGATATCCACACACGATATGATGTAAAACATTAAGAACATGAAGAGAGAGTGAGATATGTGTGTTTGTGTGTGTGTGTGTGTATGTGTGTGTGTGTCTGTGTGTGTGTGCCGGTGTGTATGTCTGTGCGACTGTGTGTGTCTGTGTGTGTGTGCTGTGTCTGTGTGTGTGCTGTGTATGTGTGTAAGAGAGAAAAGACACAAGATTAGAACACAGATATGATGTACTGAAATGTCCATCCACTATCTTGAGGCTGTTTTAAGAACATCAGCCAGACTGTCGCCCTAGTGTCTTTGAGCCCTGCTAGTTGACCTATATTAAACTAGTCAAGACTAACCCCTTTCCTACCTCCACCCTCGTATACACATTTTCCCCAACACTAGGCTAGCGTGCAGCCGGCTAAATTTCTACTGAACGCACAGAGAGGAAATTGGAATCTATCTTGTCTGACTCTGGAGAAGATGATAAGTGCATTTCCCATAATGTTGTGTTCCATTTAAAACTGCTAATATGACTTGAAGTCAAATGTATATACTCTCTTTTCTAGACTCTTTTTGTATCACAAACAGTACTGTATTTGCAAATCTGGTATGTCATAAATGTATAGATGTAGCAGTACTGTCTATCTGTATGTCATGTATGTCATATATGTTATGATGATTTAAAAATGGGGGACCCTGATGTAAACAAGACGAAAGACTTTCTCTGGTCTGCATCCCCTCAACAATTGTATGTATTGAGCTGTACTGTACCCATTCTGCAATCTGTTCAATCAATCAATCAATCAATCAATCAATCAATCAATCAATCAATCAATCAATCAATCAGTCATACTAGACCTTGAATCAAACTTAATCTAAATATTGTGATTATCTGACTCTAGAAATGACATCGCTTGTTTCCGACATGTCCCCAACAGCCCTGTTTTTCAGTCTCTGTGATGTGATTGATGGACATTATGTATTATTGCTTCATGCTAAACGGAGTTTGTCGGCCCGAACAGATCAGGAAACCCTCTGGCGAAGCTGCACGGATCCTCCATCATGGAGAGGCACCATCTAGAGTTTGGCAAATTCCTCCTTGCAGATGAGGTGAAGATGAAGTCGATAAATATGATTTCCTCTCAGCAATGTCCTCTTAATGAGGTTTTAATTCTGGTTCAGACCTTCTAGCAATGATAACATATAAGCCTCACTTGGGTGTGAAGAGCTCATGTGAACATTATGGCCTCGTAAAGTGATCAAATCCATGTTGTTAAGTTGTGTGCTTGTGCACCGAACCACACTAGTTCAGACCAATGAGCATCCTTTGAGGAACTACTGGAGCTACAGGATAAGATACTCTTCAAAGGGTTCTCTCTCTCTCTCTCTCTCTCTCTCTCTCTCTCTCTCTCTCTCTCTCTCTCTCTCTCTCTCTCTCTCTCTCTCTCTCTCTCTGGATGCCACCTGCAGCAGTCGCTTAACATTTACATTTACATTTAGTTATTTAGCTGACGCTTTTATCCAAAGCGACTTACAAGTTCTGTACGACAAGCCATCAGGAAGGGTACAACTCTATCAGCTGAGTAACAATGTTCATCAAAGTGTTGAGTGTTACAGTGTAGGTTAGTTTATTAGGACAAGTGCATGACAGTAAGGTTAATTAGGGTTAGATATTTTTATTAAACATTTTTTTAGATAATGGTTGAAGAAGTGCGGCTGTTCTAACTGGGATGGGTAGTTCATTCCACCATTGTGGGGCAAGGACTGAGAATAGGCGGCTTCTCCTTGATGACCCTCCCGGAGCTTGGATAGGAGTAGGTCTGAGGCGGCCAGAAGATGCAGAGCGTAGGGGTCTTGAGGGTGTGTAGTTGGAGACCATTGACGTAGGCGGGATCGGTTCCCTTTGCCGCACGGTATGCTAGGTCGAGGGCCTTGAAGCGGATTCGTGCAGCAATGGGGAGCCAGTGCAGGTCCCTAAGAAGTGGGGTGACATGGGCCGAATTCGGTAGGTTTGAGATCAGGCGGGCCGCTGCGTTCTGAATGAGTTGAAGAGGCTTGGTGGCAGTGGCCGGGAGGCCAGCGAGCAGTGCGTTGCAGTAGTCGAGGCGGGAGATGACTGTTGATTGGACGAGGAGTTGGGTGGCTTCTTTTGTCAGGAAGGGGCGGATCCTTCTGATATTGCTCAGGAGGAATCTGCAGGTTTTTTTTGTCGCTGCGATGTGAGCAGAGAAGTTCAACTGGTCGTCGAGGACAACACCAAGGTTCTTGGCGGTCGGGGACGCGGTCACAGCTGCATTCTCGACTGTGATGGAGAGGTCGGTCAGGGGGGAGGATTTGGCCGGCAGGTGGAGCAATTCTGTTTTGCTTAGGTTCAGTTTGAGGTGGTTGGTCGTCATCCAGGCGGAGATGTCAGACAGACAGGCCGAGATCCGCTCAGAGACGTGGATATCTGAGGGAGGGAAGGAGAGGAAGAGTTGAGTATCGTCGGCATAACAATGATACAAGCTTAAAGGGGTTACGTGACTGCTCAGGTAAATAGGTTATTGACCATATTCACACGGTGGCCATTTTGCTCTTATGTCATGCTCAGGTTGAGATTCCCTGAGGTTGGAAAGGAATCCCAACCTGAGCATGACATACGAGAAAAATGGCTCACACTTCTCATTAAAACACTTATTGTGACTCTTGGTCCCCTCTCTCTTTCTCTCTCTCTCTCTTTCTTTCGCTCTCTCCTGTATCTCTCTCTCTCTCTCTCTCTCTCTCTCTCTCTCTCTCTCTCCTGTATCTCTCTCTCAGACGTTGAACATCTATCAGAATCTGAACAGGCGGCAGACGGAGCATGTGATCCACCTCATGGACATCGCCATCATCGCCACTGACCTGGCTCTGTACTTCAAGTCAGTACCCGCCTTCACTCCTTCATTCTCTCACTCGCTCTCTCTCTCTCGCCCCTTTGTTCTACCATTTTAACTCACACCCACTCACTACCTTTACTCCTTCATCTATCACCTCCTCTCTCTCTGTCGTCTCTCACTCTTTTACTCTCGCTCTCACGCCGTCTCCCGCTCCCTCGTTGTTTCTTTCATTTTGCCACTCCCTCGTTCTCGTTCATTAACGAGGACACGCGTAGTTGTGAAGACTTCTGGGAACATGAACTGCCTGTGTGAGCATGTGCATTTACTGTATGCCATGTGTGTGAACCACCACTAGGGGCAGAGTGGCTAACTGTGAGAGTGAGTGAGTGACATTGTAGGTGTGTGAGATTCTTCCCATTTAAAAAGAGAAATGGTCAAAAATGAAGAAGATAAGAAAGGCAAGTGTTAAAGAATGAGCCAGATTACTGTGTTCCACCCCCCCCCCCCCCTCTACCTGGCAGGAAGAGAACCATGTTCCAGAAGATCGTGGACCTGTCGCACACCTATGAGGATGAGAAGAAGTGGGTCGACTTCATGTCTTTAGAGACAACCAGGAAAGAGATTGTCATGTGAGTGGAACACACATGCACACACACACACACACACACACACACACACACACACACACACACACACACACACACACACACACACACACACACACACACACACACACACACACACACACACACACACACACACACACACACACACACACACACACACACACACACACACACACACACACACACACACACACACACAGAAAGCACTTTACTCCATTTGTTTGTATGTCCATTCTTGACTTTCTTCCCTCCTTCCTTCCCCTTCCTTCCCCTCCCTCCCTCCCTCCCTCCCTCCCTCCCTCCCTCCCTCCCTCCCTCCCTCCCATTGCTCTAAATCCCTCCTCTCTATATATATTATCAGGGCGATGATGATGACAGCCTGTGATCTGTCAGCCATCACCAAACCCTGGGAGGTACAGAGCAAGGTGAGAAGACTCAGTCAGGGGCCAATGCTAATAATAATAATACACAGTGCTAATAACACAGTGCTAATAATACAGTGTTAATAATACAGTGTTAATACACAGTGCTAATAATACACAGTGCTCATAATACACTATTAATTATACACAGTTAGAAATTCAGCATGTAAGTCACAGCTAATGCAGGGTTGTGATATGTATTTGTAAATAGTGGTAACACACATGGGGAGGTAATGACCTGTTTATTTACACTGTTTGAAACATGTATTTTCAAATGTTTTCTTTCTTTTGTATCAGATTTATTTTGTTAAGTCAACCAAAAAGGAGAGATTGGCTGTTAAATAGAGATATACAAATAAATAAATAAAGTTTACATCCTATTTAGTTGATTCAACAACAAAAGGGGCCCAATCCAAAACGGTCACTTGAACGTATAATTTCAGACTACTTTTTATACAATTGTATGTGAACTATCCAGCCCTCTCAAAATACTGTGTGTGCAGACCTTGAGTTTCTCCTTTGTGTGTGTCTGTGCATGCATACATTATGTGTGTGTGTGCGTGTGTGTGTGTGTGTGTGTGTGTGTGTGTGTGTGTGTGTGTGTGTGTGTGTGTGTGTGTGTGTGTGTGTGTGTGCATGCATATATTATGTATGTGTGTGTGTGTGTGTTTTGCAGGTGGCTCTCCTTGTGGCAGCAGAGTTCTGGGAGCAGGGAGACCTGGAGAGGACAGTGCTGGAACAACAACCCATTGTGAGTCTGCCAACTGTGTGTGTGTGTGTGTGTGTGCAGGTGTGCGGTCACATGTGTGCTTTTGA
>NC_140175.1:76009125-76071625 GCF_963971535.1 Notolepis coatsorum
CACACACACACACACACACACACACACACACGCACGCACGTACGCACGCACACACACACACATAACGGGTGTGTAAAGTGAGTTTTTGGAGGGTTTACCCTCTACCTCCATCCCTGTGTCTCTCCCCAGGAGTTCTCTCGGTTCCATCCAGCCATCACACCCATGTTAAATGGTATCCTGAACAACAGGAAGGAGTGGAACGCATTGAAGGAGGAGTACGAGGTCAAGCTCAAGGCCGTAGAGGACGAGAAGGCCGGCAATGAGGGAGCAGCGGCAGGAGGTGCAGTGACATCATTAAAGGACCCAGGCACCTATTTAAACATTGTCTGGTGTGATGTTGACTAGTGCAGGCCATCGTTTTATTGATCGCTTTGGTGTTGAGAAACGTAGCACTGTGCTGCATCCTCTCACCAGACTCCAACACAATCCAACGTGTTTAGCCTTCAAAAACCATGATGGATGTTCTTTTCCTTTTTTTTTATCTACTTCTTCTCCCATTTTCTATTTTTCTCCCATCCCAATTTCGTATCGTCCAATTCTACCCTCCCCTGTCTCGAACGCTGTTAGGCCATGCCTCCCACAGGCCGGCTGCAATGTGGACGAAGCCTTGCATCACGTGTCCCCTCCGGTACACGAGGAGGCAGCCGTCGCATCTTTTTCACCTGCACAGCGCGATCTCTCAGCGGCGAGGGTCTGCGTGGGAGGGACACGCCGTCCCTCGTCGCTTCCTGATTCTGCTGTACAGGCGCACCAACCGACCTGTAGGAGTCGCTGTCCACAATGTCCGATCCCCACCCACCAGCTTCCCACCCCTAACACTGCCAATTGTGTTAGTATGAACGATCAGCCAAGCTGGTAGCAATGCCGAGAGCTGGGCTCGAACCCAGCATCTCCTGCATTAGTGGCGAGCGCCTTGCCCACTGCGCCACTTAGCCGCCCATGGATGTTCTTTTCCAAAAACATCTAGATGTGTCTTCCTATGTTCTATCTAGGAAATGGTTGCTAACTGTGCATCATATAAAACATGTCCATGTTGTGCTTCTCTCTATGAAACTCATTATTACAACATCTTCATAGGCCTTGTGCTTCTCTCTATGAAACTCATTATTATAACATCTCCATAGGCCTTGTCCCATTATATGAAACTCATTATTATAACATCTCCATAGGCCTTGTCCCATTATATGAAACTCATTATTATAACATCTCCTCAGTAGAACTGGTTATACTGTGAGCTTCCCATTTGGGAAAAGGACATGGTTTTTGAAGGCTAAAACACGCTCCACTGGATTGGAGCCTGGTGAGAGGACGTTTCTCAATAGCAAAGCGAGGGAGCAGCTATGGTGCAGGAAAACAAGAAACAAGTGTTGACCTATATCAAACCCTGCCCTGTTTTCTTGATCCTCCAATCACAGCTGTTGCTTTGTTCCGTGGGATTTCAGATTTAATTGTTAATTGGGGAAACACTGCTCTGAACTATTGATCTAACGTGTTATATTCTAAGATGCTTCTTATCCTGTAACTATATTGACTCATATACTGTATGGTATTATCCATTCTCCCTCAGCTGGTAATTCACCTGGAGGAGGAGGAGGCTCCAAGACCTGCAGCGTCAGCTAGAGGAGCCCAGGACTGCTCCTGTGACGGGGGGGGGGGGGAGAAGTCAAGTCAAGTCAAGAGAGAGAGACTACAACCATAACTGGAGAATAATAATTGCGTAACAACATAAGAGCCATTGAAAGCGATAAAGGCTCAGAATGAGGAGACTTGATCATAATGACGCATGACCTCATAATGACGTGTAAATAAACTCATCCTGTAAATATATCAAATATAATAGGTTATTTTTCTAGATCACAAAGAGATCATTAATGGATGATTTATTTAGTTGATTTTGCTAGCAACTGTAGATTAAAGCAATGCCCTATACCCCATATATTTTGAATTATGCTTGTATTTCTGTTGTAATACTATAAGAAATCTACATTAACATGCTACTGAAATTAAAATTAAACAATTTAAACTATGTGATGGGTGATATATAATCAATAGTCTTATGGTATGTGTGCACCATGTCTACAATAATGAAACAAAATAAAGCAAATGTATTTTTATGAATCTTGTATCATCACATGGACTTTGGGTCTTTTTTCTTTTTTTGTTTTCTCAGGGGAAGGGTTGCATTAAAAATGCTATAAATAACCGTTTTGAGAAGAAGGTGTTACCTTTTAAAGGTGCACTATGTAGGTTGGGAATAGAACTATTAAACTAAATAGTAGGGGGGGGGGTTGTACAGTACATTTGTATAACTGAATAAACAAACAGTCCCCAGAGGAAACGTGGAACACTGGTCAGGACTCAAGCTACCTGAACAGTTACTGTTTCACTGCTGTTTACAAAGGCAGGGCCTGCATATTTATGATTTTCCAGGCTTGATTTGATTAACAGTGCCTACATTTTTGTTTTGATGAATGATGACATAAGATAGAATGTTTTGTATTTTTCAGGCTCTGCAAATGTAAACAAATCCCCCTCAACCCAAAACTGCACCTTTTTAAGTTACAACTGTATATATTTCTTTAATACATAGGTTACATTTCAAATGCATTTTGTTAGTTAAATGTGTCAAGACAAGCTAATAACTTAAATTAAGTTTCATATGGATTTTAATTTCATGTCATCCCAATAATGTTTACGTATTTATTTAAATGATGGAATATGAATGGATATGTGTGTAAATGACCTACAGCTCTTTGCCAAGCAGAAGCTCTGGTCTCCTGGGAATGAGAAGCAGTGACTAATCAGTGGCCAAAGCCTCTTAACCAACGCTAGCCACGTCTCAGCCTTTTGCAAGGCCACCATTGTACCTCTGGGTGATACATACGGTCAATCTGTAACCTAATATTGGATGCATCGCTGACATTAATCTGACAAGGCTGTAAAGTGGGGATAGGTGGGGAGAGGTTCAAATGAAATTGGCCTACCTCAAGCTCTGCCCTCTTTTCTTGATCCTCCAATCACAATCACTGTTGCTTAGTTTGTGCCAAGGAAAGTGACAGGTGTGATTGAAGGATCACATACATTATGTGGACTATAGATGTCGATGCTGTATTATGTATGGAGATTAATGTGTTGGTAGTTTATCTGTATTTTACTGTACTGTACATACATAGTATATACCACTGACAAGGTATCTGCATTTTAGACACATATTGTATCTAATCCTTTTGTGGAAGTATGTTCTTTTAGTTTACAGTGGAGGACATGGAATATTCCTCAGTAATTTCAGTTTTTACATACCCCACATTGTAAAACCTACAGGTTGGGTGGGTTATCATTAATAAACACAAGGCTGCTCACTAACAATATTCACACAGTAACACTGATTGTATCACAGTACTAATATTGCACCACTTTAGACGTTAATAGGCTAGTGGGGAATACGCTTGAACAATGATTCTCAAATGACGTATTAGGACTTAAAATGAGCCATGGATCACTATCCACATAGCGAGACATGACGTTAATAATAACAATAGCACATTGCATTATTTGTAATGCACTTTACATTTAAAGCAACTCGCAAAGTGCTACAGTGTGCAATAGGTGCATACAACCAAAAACACAACTACAAAATGAATTGAAAGCAGAAAAGCATGGACATCCTGTGGTGTCTTCAAGTGATCAGGGTGTTCATACAGAAGGTTATGTTACACAAGAGTCTTTGGAGGGAAGGATACCGTCCACACAGCACTGTCTGCTGCCGGCCTCTGACCCAAATACAGGGATTTTTACTAAACCGGGCCAGGATTACATCGTCCCTCTGGCCCATCGTCTACTGGAGGGCAGGTGCATACATACATACATACACACACACACCCACACACATTATGTTCACAGTAACTCAGATAAAGCTTCCTTCACATGGAATTATGGGATGGAATGACCAAATCAATCAACATGCATTTTCTAACCCAGTTAGAAAAATAACTACGTATAGATCTTAAGATAAGATATTCCTTTGTTGCTCCCCTTGGGGAAATTCAGGCATCATAGCAGAATGGGGGGGGGGTACAGACAAATATACAGGCAATACAATTATAGTACAGTAGAAAAGTTAAAATAGGCAGTGTAAACAATATAATTAACTGAATTTATGCATCTAAGCAAGTGGGCAGTGTGATCAAAGGTGAAGATGAGAGTCTGTATGCCCCATCAGTTATATATATTACAATAAACACTAGAACTTAAAATATATACTATACAGTATACATAGGTACTGGCGTGATATACATAATTTGTTATGCATTGTAGTCCGTGCAATTTAGGTGAGTCAAGGCACTCATTCCCTGTGGTAGTGTTCACCGATAAGAGTAGCCGACAAGAAATACTCGTACCCAAGCGGTTTCCCTAGCAACGCAATTCTTCTGAGGTTTATAAACAGATCTAGACATTTATGATTTATCCAGTTAAACTCAGTTTACTGGTTCTTTGGGACTGATGATTTCTCATTATGAACCTTGAAAAGGTATTTCACCATGACTAAAAATGATTGGCCTTGTACAATATTAGTCCTTTAGTGGATGCTGAAGGATGGGTACACTGCAGGTATACTTTACACAAAATAGAAAACAACCACTATCAAATAGATGTTTTCTTAACAGGGCAACATCAGTTTTGGATGTTGAACTTAAACCACCCAGGTGTTAATGTCAAGCTCTACATGTTAAGCGCACCCCACCATATTATATGAAAGGATGTGGTCATACTTAAGAGTGTATTACTTACTGAATACTTATTGTATTCCCATGATAGACAATAAGACTCCAGTTTGAATTGTGTTGACAAAAGTTCATCTAAAGCACTTGGAGAGTATGAATGAACACAATACTAACTTATCACTTAAATAATAACGTTTGAAAACTGTTCATCTGAAAACCTAAAACTGAGTTAAATGGTTCTTCGTCGGGTCCTCGGATAATCCTTGTCAAGTGCGAACCTATCCTGTTAATGTGATTGGAACACAGCCAAGAGTCTGAGCGCAGTGGACACCCTACGTCTAGGGGTGTAACGATGCAACCTCACGATTAAGATTATTCAGGCAACGATTCAATGCATCATGAAATCTCTTCATTTGACCACAATTCGATTAGATACATTTTCGACTAATTTTCTATCAGTTAATTCCCCAAAAAGATTGAATACACAAATGTGGCTGTGGGAACTGATCTCACTCAGCATGAATAGACTATAGGTCAATAAAAATACACAAAATAAAATATATATTTTTTCCCCAATTATAACATTCAAATCGATGCATTTCAATTAATCAATGCATCGTTACACCCCTACCTACGACTATCATAAATAACACCCCACCACACACTTAATGAATAGACAAACAAGACAAGAACTCATGGAAAAATAATTAGGTTTGTTTTTATTGTGGTCACAACAACACATTAGCGCAGGTCTGGGAAGTGTTCATGTGGGGCCAGTGGACTTTACTTCAGGATCGTTTCAGAACTGGCTGCAGAGAGAAAAGAAGAAAAGGGGGAAATTTAAAGTGTATATCGCCCTCAAAATAATGACACACCTCTAACATTTAAAGGTGACAACATGGGCATTTGGTTACTTGGCTATTCACACTGATGGGATGACAGCCTCACGGATTGACCCTCGTCTGATCCACCCCCTCTGTGTGTGTATGCATGTATATACACACATATAATACATACTATAATATATATATATAATATGACTGGGATACGCTGACATTAACAGGGATATATGTGTATACAGTGTTGCTCAAAAGTATGTGAACCCCTTTGGAATAGTCAGTTTTTCAAATATTTCACACATTAATCTTTATTATATCTTCATCTGAGATACATTTTCTGATAAAGAATGTCATAATTGAAGGAAAACAAATACAATGATTAAACATGAAATATCCTTGTGTGCATAAGTATGAACCCTTGGGATCCAGCCGCTGCTGGCACCTATGGCTTCAACTAAACCTTTCCCAGACCTGTGAGTCCCGGCTGCGTCTATTCTTATCCTAACGGATTTACAGTTCCGCGCGATCTGATTGGCCACTGACGTTTCTGGTCATGTGACATGTGCGCCGAATGGCGTGACGCGCCCATTTCCGCCTCGAACAGCAGCAAACTACCTAACGCCTAGTTTATCACTGGTTAAGCTTAGGCGACTCTTTCGACGTTGGTTAAGGTTAGAGTTTGGAATCAGGGCTGGTGTTCTATCGCCCTGCTCTAAGACAAACTCTAACCTTAACCAACTTCGAAAGAGTCGCCTAAGCTTAACCGGGCGCAGAACTTGCCGTCACACGATTGGCGCGACCAGAAACGTCAGTGGGCAATCAGAGCGCAGAACACGGAAGCGTAAATCCGTTAGGATAAGAATAGACGCGTCCCGGCTATGGACCCACATGGTGAGAAGAAATCCCAACCTGAGCATGACATAATGTCCAGCGTGTGAACATGGTGGCGTTACCTTCAGCCAGCTCTTTGGCGATGCGCTCCTGCTCCACTCTGGCCGCCTTCTCCACCTCCTCCACCTTCCTCTCCTCCTCAGCGATGGGCTTCAGGTAATCTGAATCACAACAACACTGGCTTCAGGTGATCTGAATCATAACACTGGCTTCAGGTCATCTGAATCACAACACTAGCTTCGGGTAATCTGAAAAACTGGCTTTAGAAATAAATAATGACCTGGAATGTGATCAGGGTTAACATAAGAGAAGCTAGATATTTAATTATGAATAGGGATGCACCGATCCGACTTTTTCCAGTGCAGATACAAATACCTGGGCTTAGGGTATCAGCCGATGCTGTGTATCAATCCAATTAATTACTTTTATTGAAGAGTATGGACTTGGACTGTCATTTTATTTTATATTATGCTCAACTTAGTTCATATTTAATTTGTATCTTACTCCACCTCTTTATTGTATTATCCGTCTGCTAATGTCGCACCAAAAATGACCAAAGCTAATTCCTTGTATGTGAAAACTACTTGGCAAATAAAGACCTTTCCGATTCTGATTTTGGAGTCACTCAGTCACTGGACAAAATTCTTTGATATAATATATGTTTCTTCATTAGAGAGAGTTAACATGTCAGAATCAGAAATCCAGCAAGTCAAGTCACTTTGATTTCTGGCATGTTTCTTGGCATCGGATTTAGTATGTGGGAAATTCTCAGATACAGTATATTAGCCTGGTATCAAACCAATATCAGTGTCGGTGCATCTCGAATTAATTAAGGAAGTAGCTGGGTGGATTTAATGTCGGTCACATAATGGTTGGGGAATGCAGTGCACAGAAACACTGAAGTGTCTTTGCGTTACTAGAAAAACATTTCTTAAATCAAATGCATTATTATTACACCTGGCGAGGGAAGGAGACAGCTAGCACTACTGTATTCCAAGGACAGAAGGTATAGTGAAAATCTATTCAAAGGGAAACTCGGGACACGCATACAATCACAACTTACCAAACCTCTGTTTGCCGTACAACATGCCAAGGAACAAGGCAGACCACCTGGCTGTCTGAAATTAGAGGGAAAATCAAGTTGTCACATATAAGATACATGTACATTATAGTGAAATGATTGGTTCTGTATGACCCTCCTGAAATTGTGCTTCTATCAGGAAAAAAAATAAAAAAGTAAAAAGAATAAAGACCAAACACTATACAAAATATACAATACACAAAACGAAAGTACAAAAATGCATTAGGACTCTTGTCAATTAGGGCTGCCCCCTCATAGTCCATTCATCTTGTCGGTTTTATCCACCAAGACTTAAATGCCTTTTTTGGGGGGAATTAGTTATTTGATTAAATAATATAAAGACAAGAGTTTAAAGGACCCTATATCAATCTCCTTAGTATGTTGTTAATGTGTGCTGTTGTATGTACTCTTTGATACAGAGTATGGGCCATCTGATGAGTACAGTAGAGATGTGAAAAGGTTTCCCTCTGGGGAGAACAACGTCTAAGTAGTAATAAGTATAGTCTGTTAGATCTACATTTTAAGTTGGTCCTTCTGCATGTGGACATTTTCTATTTTACAGAATTGTCAATTAAATCAACTAATCGATTATCAATCAATCAAAACAGTGCTAGCTAATGCATATTGCTAGATGGTTCACCTTGGCAAGCTGCTAGCTGTCCTCTAGTCTGCACCCATACAGCTTGCTTTTACCGAGTAGTGGGAAGTGCACAGTCACAGATTGCACAATTCCAAATCTAGGACATTTTAAGTATATGAATGGTTGCTACACAATTTAAATCCCACAAATTGGGCCAGGTCATATTTTGCGTTATTTCCACTTCCAGGAAGCATAGTTTGTGTGGTAGTATTTGGCTACACTGATAGTGTAGTTGTATAATCCGCACATACTGAACAGCATAGTATGACGAAGGCCTACGTGCTTCAACATGTATGCACTACTATGTGCTGCAGTATAAACAAGGTTGTACATTTCGGAAGCAGCTTACAGTATGTCTATGACCTTATCTGCACTGCAAAGAGCAGACACTCCACCAGAGGGCGGTACCGGACAGCTGTCTAAGGCACAGGGCAAAGTTCCAATTCTCTGACCTTGCTGCTTCAGCGGCAGTTTCGTCAATAAAGGTCCAGTACACGAGAATTGCCAAATGTATGTGAACATTGCCATTTGACAGATGGAGGTGGAACTGCCTAGTGCCTTGCGATGTGTGATTCCAATGGAACCTGTCAAGTCAATGTCATTAGCTAGCATTGATGGCTAGCAACAGCTAGCAAAAAGTAGCATGTTCATAGCAGTTCGAAGCCAGTTTGCAAAGAAACGGCACTATTGGAGAGGACAACGAAATCGACATTAACTGAACGTTTAAAAACTGATTTAAGGCGCTTTCGCATGATAAATAAATAGTGGTTTTACCTTGATGAGCGGCGACACTAGGACTGGAGGAGCCATTTTGAGGATGAGGACGTCAGATGAGGAAGTGACGCAGGAAGGACGGGATGTAGATGTTCGATCGTGTCGAACTCCAGCCTTTTATAATACTAATCGGTAATCGCCTCCAGTTAAAACTACATTTTCTCGCACGCACTCGTAGTCTGTAAAAATGCGTAATGTTTTAAAGGATTCTACTTTTCTATTCTTATAGTACACTTTTATTCAGTTGTAATAATTTATTTGTATCTTCCTTGTACTTTGTATAGTGATGGGTGATTGTTGATTATTGATAATGACTATGTGATACTCAGTGACACTGAGTCAACTACATTTGCCCCTCAGTGTTAATCTTGAGTCAAAATAATAAAGTTTGAATGATGAATGTTATGGTCGATTTGTGAGCTGTAATTCTTAGAAAGGCCTCTGGGTTGACGTATGCATTGAGAGTTGAGACCAGATATCTATGGTTGAGACTACACAAGACAATAGGGTCCAGCTGCAGCTCCGGAGAATCCTCTCAAGGGGCAAGCCTGTGGCAGCCACAGAGAGCGCGCTGATTGGCGGAAAGTACGGACGTTTCTCGAAGTACGTCTGGCGTAAAGTACGGACGTTTCTCTACGTTAGCAAACGTTAATTGAACGTCAATTGCCATAAAACAGAAAGTAAAGCAGAACGCAGTTAGTTAGCACGCAGTTCGTTAGCAAACAACTTTAACAAAGATGGAGAAATGCAATTACAAGGTAAGCCTTATTATTACCTTGTATTAATTTATAAGATAAGATAAGATATTCTTTTATTAGCCTTATTATATTACCTTGTATTCATTTATAGATAAATTCAGGTATAGCAGCATGGGGAGGGGGGGGGGTACAGGTAGTAGAAGACATTGTACAGGTCACATAATTATAGTACAGTGGAGAAGTAAAAATAGAATAAAAAGGCAGTGTAAACAATATACAATATGATTAACTCTGGACATGTGCATATATGAGCAACAAGGTGCGAGATGAGGGTATGTATATCAGTTATTTTGCCCTACAATAAATATAGTTGAAATATATAATCTAATAATACAATAGTCTAAATCTAATCTAAATTATCTAATTATCACGGTTGTGTTTGGAACCCAATATAGAGAGATGGAGAGAGAGGGAGGAAGCACTGCATGGCAGGAACCATGACACTAATATATAATCTAAATGCTAAAATGCTATTATTATATTATAACACATACTTTAATCAAAGATGGAGAAACTGAATTACAAGGGAAGATTTATTATATGACCTTGTATTATTATTATTATTATTATTATTATTATTATTATTATTATTATTATTATTATTATTATTATTATTATTATTATTATTATTATTATTATTATTATTACTATTAAAAGTAGAGAAACACTGCGTTCTGTTTTATGGCAATGACATTCAAAAAAAATCGAAAGCAAATTGATTGAAAACGTATGAACAGATTGCAGAATGGGTACAATCCAGTACGGCTCAATACAAAACAACTGCTAAGAGGAGATCATAAAAAATATATACATCCGAAGGACTGAACTGTGTAGAACTGTGTAGTAAAAAGAGATGACGAAAGTATTTTACTGTATTGTACCCATTCTGCAATCTGTTAATAAAGTTTTCAATCAATCAATTCCAGGCCGCGACCCTCTCTCCAACCGCACGTATCAACCGAGCTTGGCCAATGGGGGAGGGGCTAGGCCCAATATAGAGTGACGTCCCCTTGAGAAACTTCTGTACTTATGCCAGACGTACATCAGCTTGTGTCAGATTGCAGAATGGGTACAATACAGTACGGCTCAATACAAACAATTGTTAAGGGGATGCAGGTGGCGGAGATGGTGGGGAATTGGAATTGGTGAGGCCCACAATCATAATCTACTTGTTAGCCATTACAGAGATGATAACTGGTCTTCGATCTCATATCAAAGGATCATTCACTCACTCACTATGCTATACCTGGTGTTGTTTATTCAGGCAAATAATCATTTCTGAGAAGCATGAGGGAGAGCAAATGTTGGCATTACTTCTAGTACAGTATACCCAACTTCATTCAGCACCAGTCTTCCTCTACCTGAACCCAACTTCATTCAACACCAGTCTCCCTCTACCTGAACCCAACTTCATTCAACACCAGTCTCCCTCTACCTGAACCCAACTTCATTCAACACCAGTCTCCCTCTACCTGAACCCAACTTCATTCAACACCAGTCTCCCTCTACCTGAACCCAACTTCATTCAGCACCAGTCTCCCTCTACCTGAACCCAACTTCATTCAACACCAGTCTCCCTCTACCTGAACCCAACTTCATTCAACACCAGTCTCCCTCTACCTGAACCCAACTTCATTCAACACCAGTCTCCCTCTACCTGAACCCAACTTCATTCAACACCAGTCTCCCTCTACCTGAACCCAACTTCATTCAACACCAGTCTCCCTCTACCTGAACCCAACTTCATTGGGTACAGTTTCTTCCCCTTCTAATGTATATATGTATGTATTTTTCTGATCTCTTTCTCTTAAACAGTACTGTATATTGTGTATATGTCTTGTATGTCATAATTGTCTTGATGAAACACTACTGTATATCTGTATGTCATAAATGTCTTGATGAATTGAAAATGGGGGACTTGGTTAACCTTAATTTACAGGGGGAAAATCTTTTATTTTTAATTTTTTTTCAAAATTGTAGATACCTTTTGAAACCAAAATAACATTATAGAGTTGAAATTGTGAATTTCCAGGTATTTCAAGAAGTGGGTAAAGGGTTAAAGCAAGTGGTTTGGTAGGCAACATGTCCATATCAAGGCAAGAATATATAAAGGCAACAATAGTAGGCAGCTACAGAATAACTTAAAAGCAATGCTCCTTTTTTCCTTATTGCAGTGTGGTATGATATTTTAAAGTGACCTTATCGATACCTTAATGTAGATAAAATATAATACATAAAATAATTGTATTCAACATATTTCTGATTTGGTAATAGATACATTAGAGATAATCAACATGCAAAGTGCATTTCCTAGAAATAACCATGTTGCACATGCAGCGGTTACTTCTACCTCTAAACTTCTAACCACTGTGCACAGTGGATTAAAAACATATTATTCCAAAAAGAGACTTGAGACTTGACTTAGACTCATGACCAAAGACTTGAGACTTTACTTGAGACAGGATGTCCTCTAAAGAGAATGCAGGGTCCTGTGGGGAAATGGCTGCCTAAGATGGCTGTAAATAAATAGTCATGTTTCTTTACTTCAAGTACAAAAGTAAATACAAATAAATGTCTTCAGTGTGCAGTGGCGACCACGAACAGGGCCCCAAAAAATATCACCTCTCACTCCAAGGTTGGCAGACCTGCAAATAAACAAGTTGCTTTTCTGTCCTGCTGGTTCACAACCCATTGTTTGTGCTGACAAAGGAGAAAACAGACATTTTGCTACCATTGTGTGTGTTTTTATTTTATTTACATAAGGTTTGAGACAAAAATACAACAAACAAATTATAATGCATTTGACACAAAAAGGCAGAAAAGCAAACAAGTGAAATACTGCTTTTCCAGGAAATGCTTTCCACTTTGCCTCAGTCTTTTGATGAGGCTTATTCATTATGTAAGACTACTCACTGTATGCCATTGGCTTTGTCTATTGTTATACTGTATATTCAGTGTTATATTTAATATATGGGACATTCCGTGAGGGACATTTATTACATTTCAAACGCATGCGTAGATCTGGTACACGCTTCTAGCGCCGTCGGTCTGGGCGGTTTTGTGCTTGTTTAAGAACTACATTAATGTGCACTATGAAGACTGTAGGCATATTGTTCTCCTGGTTCATGACATAAATTAAATAAAGAATGTGGATAATAAACAACTAAACAAACAGTGACAATAAAACAACAATAACAAGCACACTGCAGTAGCGTACACTGTAGGTTTTCAGTCATTGTCATAGATGCAACCTGTAAAGAAATGAAAATCTTCATTAAAGTATTTTCTTCTACTACCGAGCCATATTGTATTAACATTAGTAAGAACTAAAGAACAAAAAAAAACTTGACAATGTCCAAAAAGGATATTTAGACCCTGGGACCAATCAGCTCAAGTGCAGTGGTTATTACTGTTGTCTCACAGCAAGAAGGTCCTGGATTTTAACCCGACTATGGGTCATTCTGTGCAGAGTTTGCATGTTCTCCCCAGTTGTCCTGGGTTTCCTCCATGTACTCTGGTTTCCTCCCACACCATAAAAGACATGTACAGTATGCTAAGTAAGCTCCTCCCATGGTCATTGTCCAAGCTACTGACGTTACAACTGGAGTTAGTCCCTGAGCGCCTGTCTGTGGCTGCCCACTGCTCCTAAGTGGTTAGGATGGATTCAATGGAGAGGGATAATTTCCCAGCAGGGATAAATAAAGTATACCTTCATTTATAAACACCATTACTTTCTTAATGTAGAGGGGGATGCACCATACACTGGTACCAGATAAAAAGATAAAAAGTTATTGCTCAGACAACCAGGAGTGGATAATTTGTCAAGTAATCTTTTATCTTGTACTGTACCAGGAAGTTGTCCTCTGCATTTAATCCATCCTAACTCTATTTAGGAGCAGTGGGCAGCCACAATCTGGCACCCTGGGTTCAACTCCAGCTCTAATGCCAGTGCCTTGGTCAAGGGCAATGGCAGGATGTTGTACCAGGTATACCTGTCTTTTATGGTGCTACTTAAATATGATGGGATGAAGCAGTAATAAATAAATAAAGTAATAAAATAGATGCTAAAAACAGTGACAATGAACTGCAATGATTAAAACAGTGATGTTTTTTTCCTCTCATGTCCCCAAGTTAGTCGTTATGCCAATTCCCTTCATGGTCGCTGTGCTGCCCTGCTGTCAGTCTAGGGATAGAGTAGACTTGTGGATACCGCTTCTTTTCACCTGACAGCTAGGAGTTTCTTTTTTCTTTTATTTTTTAATGGTTTTGGTAGATATATTTATTGGTTTTTACCGGGCAGTCCGGTAGAGAGAGAGAGAGGAAGTATGGGAGGATAGAGGGGGAAGACATTCGGCAAAGGTCGCCGGGGCCGTGTTGCACCGCCGTGCTGTACGTGGTGCGCCACCCTGATGCCCCAACAGCTAGGAGTTTCATTGGGAGAGCGGAACATGCACAGAGGTTCTATCTCCCCCAGATTCCCTCCATGCTGAACCCCGACTGACCAGTAGGAGACGCTATTGCAACAACCAGGAATTGAACCGCTGCCGGGAATTGAACCCAGGGTCTTTGAGGTGGTAGTCGAGTACTTAGACCTCTACACTACCCAGCCTCACCAAAACGGTGATGTTTTGATCAGTCAGACCTTCATCAGACAATGGCACTGCTTTGACCAAAATAAAGTTCATAAGAGAGTTGTGCTTCATTCCTCGGTTGTCTGATGAAGTTCAGAGTGACCGAAATGTCACTGGTCCCAATTACAGTAATACTGGTAATTTGAGCTTGTGACATCATCCCATCAAACCAAAACGTATTCATACTGGTGTCTTGAGCTTGTGACATCATTCCATCACACAAATACGTACCATCTCCAATGTCATCATAGATATCAGCATCTCTGGAAAATATAACAGGGACAGTTATGATTGCTGTAGACTGCTGTAATTCAGCAATGGTTGATTCTATGTGTGTGTGTGTGACGTGTGTGTGTGTGTGTGTGTGTGTGTGTGTGTGTGTGTGTGTGTGTGTGTGTGTGTGTGTGTGTGTGTGTGTGTGTGTTCGCTACTCACTCTTCAATATAGCTGGTCGAAACGTAACCAACTGGGGGTGAAACAATGATTATTATTATTATTATTATTATTATTATTATTAATAATGTACAGACAAAGAGATAGATATATAGATAGATACAGTAGATAGATAGATAGATAGATAGATAGATAGATAGATAGATAGATAGATAGATAGATAGATAGATAGATAGATAGATAGATAGATAGATAGATAGATAGATAGATAGATAGATAGATAGATAGATAGATAGATAGATAGATAGATAGATAGATAGATAGATAGATAGATAGATAGATAGATAGATAGATAGATAGATAAATAGATACATACATACATACATACAGACATACAGACAGACAGACAGACAGACAGACAGACAGACAGACAGACAGACAGACAGACAGACAGACAGACAGACAGACAGACAGACAGACAGACAGACAGACAGACAGACAGACAGACAGACAGACAGAGATACTCACACTTGCCCTCGTCATTCCTACAAATCAGTTTGTTGTCCACAGCCTTTACAATAACGTCAAGCGTTTCCCCTGGTTTGATTGGCAGCTCTTTGCCGTTCCACTTCTTATTGGTCAGGTTGAAAACAATGGTGACCTCATACAACACCTGGACCTCCCCCTCATACTGAAATAAACAGAGAGCATATACAGTAGACGGTTTCAAAGTGACAACAATAATGTTCTAAAAGGACCCACATGTATTTCCTGTTGCAATGTTTGCTAATGTGTACATTGATAGGAAATACATTTGGTTCTAAACTGTTACCTAGCAACAGAATTCCAGTGAAACATTCCATACATTCTCTATTTGTATTCTGTTGTATTATTTTCATGTGAGGACTCCAGGAAGACTAGCGGTAATTCATTTGACAGCTAATGGGGATCCTAATCAAACATAAACATAAACATAAACATGAACATAAACATGAGCATAAACATAAACATGATAGGATGTATCGGTGATGCATGACTAGTCGTTTTCACAGAGTACACATACCTTGAACTTCTTCCTGAAATCCTTCTCCTCTTTCTCCAACTTCTTCTGTTTCTTTGGATCCATCTCCTCAGCCCTGGATTTGATTCTCAGGGTCGGGAGACTGGCGAGGAAAGTCAAGTTACTGTCTATTACATTTAGTCATTTAGATGTCGCTTTTATCCAAAGCCACTTACAAACTGTGTACAACAAGTCAGCAGGCGGGGTTCACCTCTGGCGGCTAAGGGTAAGGGGTATTGTTAATCTAGCAGTGTCAAATTTGAGTGGATCATTCTGAGTGCATAGTAGTATAGACATATTAGCATAGTAGATAAGATACTTTTTAGTATAGAGTAACTAAACCCATGGTCACTGTCATTTTGCGAAGTGGTTGATATTTTCACCATGCTGCCCCAGCCCCACCCCAATCTGTGAAATACAACAAACGAATTGTACCTATCTTTTCCCCTAGATGAACTCTGACAGTAACTGACAATCACAGATTGGGCGGGGCAGAGTGTGCGGCAAGGTAAACTTTTTCAACCACTAGCTATGGCACCAACATGACCATGTGTTTACTTACAGAACTCTCCAGTGAGGGACAGCAGATCGGTAAACGCATCCAGTTCATAGCATTGAGACTTGACTCAAGTGTGATGTGATGTTCACCCGTCTACAGTCTAATATGGATTTCTCAACAAAACATTAACATGAGGCAAATAACCAGACTGTCAGCGTGTGAGTAATGGTCATGATGGCCTCCATGTTACACCAAGTCCAAATAATAACAGCAACAAAGGCCAATTTACACTCAACTATGACCTTGAAATTGTCCTCTTTTCTTGATCCAACACAGAAGCAACAGTTGTGATTGGAGGATGAAGAAGAGAGGACAGAGTTTGAAATAGGTCTTTTATAAGGTACTAAGCAAGAAAGAAATATTTGTTTAATGTCGCACTAGAGCACTAGCATGTAATTTATCCAATCAGGTGCAGTCTACAGTACATAGGGAAATGGGAAGTAGGGAGGGGATACATGCATAGATATCTATATAGTTCTATATAGATATCTATGGATACATGCATGCAACATGTAAACAACAACATTCATTTGGGACCCGCAAACATTTTTAAATTATACATTTGGGGGGGAAATACTTATTCTACGCCTTTCTAAAAGTTCTGTGGATGTATTTTCTTTAATGATTACTCTACATAAAAATGTATCGTATGGGATTTTATATGATGGTACCTGCTAGTTGGAGGAGGAGGAGGGAAACCTTGAGAGTCCACATCATCATAAATCTCCTCATCAATCGCTGCTGCAGATTGATCTATGGCAAGACAAACAGGAAGTGAAAACACATCTAATCATATCTCATCCTACATACAGACACACAAACAGGCATGCACACAAACACACACAGACACACAAACAAACAAACAAACAAACAAACAAACAAACAAACAGGCATGCACACAAACAGGCATGCACACAGACACACAAACAGGCATGCACGTACACAAACACACACAGACACACAAACAAACAGGCATGCACATAAGCACACACACACAAACACACACAGGTGTGCACACACACAAACACACAAACAAGCTTGCAAGCAATCCAATGCAATCCATACACATGCACATTATGCACACATGTAAATAAGTAAATATTACCTAAATTTCTCTCTGTAAACTGGCTGGGTGGGGGTACTCTGACGTGGAAAAAAGCACAATGATTAAAATCTTATACAGATTGAATAATGGATAATTTGATAATCATAGTCAGAGTTAGTTTATATTTATTTTCAGTCACTTTTATTTTCTCTGATTAAAAGGAATATTAGGCTTGCATTTTCTGATTGAGACAACAATTGATAACAATTCATGATTCCATTGAAAGGCATGCAAATTATTCATCACTCACTTAACAGGTGATCAGTAACACTGATTAGAACTCAACAAACAACACTTCATTCCTTTAGATTACACTTGTGTTTGATTGGTCAAGTAAAATGATTAAACTACTGATTATTGTCGCTCATGATTGCTTTAGAATAGGGTGAAGTTGCCCATAGATGCTGATCTTTTGTCAGTTTTGCATTGATAACAGAGGTTGTCTTCACTGATAACAGCTGTCCTCACCACTGTCAGTGAAGAAACGATGTTTGGATGACAATAGTCAGTAGCTAAGATGGCCAGCAACTAAGTGTCTTGTGTTGCATTCACAAAAAGTCGGAATTGGGAGGTTTCCGACCTCCAAGTTGGAAAAATACCTCTTGACCGGCCTCCGAACTGCATCGAACTCTGAAAATCTGAGTTTTCGTAGAGCTCAGATACCTCCAAGTTGACATTGTGACGTCACATTAAAGGACAATGTTCTTCCTGTGCCCCATGACAGTTGAGTAGGTATTTGTGTGCACCACTCTCCACTCTCCTAAAGCTAGACATCAGAGAGAGAACCAACCAATCGGTGAAGTAACTGGGATGGGACTCTGACTTTGTGAGGTCATAAAATGATCGTGTGAGCTCTTAGACCCAAATGAGGTTTTATTTTAAATATTTGCTTTGCTCTATATGGGATATACAATTGAGGCAAACTATAACTGCCAACAGTAGTAGCAGATAGTACTTCTGGCTGCTCTGTGCTTGGTAGCTACCATAGCCTAGGTCACATTTTTCCAACCTGAATGTTGGAATGCCAGGAGGTCGGAGTATCAAGGTCAATACGTCGGAGACGTCCTAGTTCCCACTTCTCATGGATGCAACTTTACTCAAGGACAAAGGACAGGCACCATCACTGTCATACCCATAATCACTAATGAATTCCTCCCCGAATATTATTGCTATAGGCTAATGCATATTGGATTTAGACATACATGCATACATTCTTCCAAACTACAAATGGAACTACAGATCCATAGTAGAGGGTTACTGCTCATAACGACAGCAAACTCTCTGAAACATGCGTCCTCTTTGTCAGCAGTCAAGGGCAACTTCATGGGTAGTGTCTAGATCCCTGGGTAGTGTCTAGAATATATCACCTGGAAGGACGTTTTGAAATGTATTTTTTATTTCACAAAGTCACAGCTTTTGCATCTTGGCTAGAATGTGACGACCACCATCAAATGTCCTTCTGGGCGATGACATCTAGACACTACCAACTTCCTCCTAAAGTAATTACTTCCCTAGGAGGAGGGGTCAGGGGTCAGTGACAGGGCACGGTAGGTCTCTGATCAGTCTTACAACTGAGGGTATTTTACTCGTTAGTGCAGGCCGATGGTTTCTTCCATTCAAACATCCGCAGGAAGCCACGGGGCTTTGAAGTAGACTTGACCTCCAGGGGGCTTAAGAGGTGGACCAGGCAAGGAGGGAGGACATTCTGAATATGTGTATTTATATTATTTATACAATATATAATATATTCCTTTTTGTCTTTCACGTTTCCCATTTCTTTCTATTCACCTTCTCCATGTCAGTCTTACACACGTGATACACATCATGTTTTCTTTTGTTTACTAAATCTGTCCATATGTCTACACAGTAAAAGTTATCCATCCATCCATCCATCCATCCATCCATCCATCCATCCATCCATCCATCCATCCATCCATCCATCCATCCATCCATCCATCCATCCATCCATCCACCCATCCATCCATCCATCCATCCATCCATCCATCCATCCATCCATCCATCCATCCATCCATCCATCCATCCATCCATCCATCCATCCACCCACTTGTTCAATAATTCCTCCCTTCTTACCTGACATCCAGGCTGGGATCGACCACATCATCATATATCTCTCCATCCTCCTCAGGAGGAGGCGGTAGAACCACTACAGAACAGAGACAAACTACCTCAGAACCAGTTGTTGGTAAGTTTCATGTCCATTCATGAGATGTCGTCCTCACAACAGAACGATAGGATTCAGATAAAACATTGGCGAAATGCCTCTTTAACATCACACATTAAAAAGGCTAAACTACAAGTGTTTGGGGATTTTAAAACGTACCTGGTCTTCCCTTGATGCTGCTGTAGAGAGAATTAATCATAATGTGAATGTTAGGCACGGGTTAAAGCTGATCATCTCTCACGTTTAGTATGTTAGTGTGGATGTCTGTAATATGTGCATAGTAACAAAACAGAGCTATATCATCAGGGCATAGACATAACATGTTCATCAACCAGCCACTGCAGCTCCGGTAGATTCAAGTCAAAACAACCAAGAACATTTCTTAGCAGCCAAATTCGTTTTTAGAATAGAGATGACTGATGGTCATGTGCTTCCAGAACTTAAACTGAACAAATAAGTTAACTACAGACCGGTTAACCATCTGTAGTGTGGTAGTGAAGGGGTTAACCTTCTGTAATGTGATAGTGAAAGGGCTAAAGCTAGGCATCAGAAAATGAGCCCTCCGATCTGCAATGTCACCTGGATGTAAAATCCGGGGCTGCTCTCTGATTTGTCAGGTCATAAAATTCACAAGTGAACTCTTACACTCACATGAGGTTTATGTTATAGTATTGCTAACAGATCCGAACCAGAATTTAAACCTCATTAGGGTATAAGAGCTCACACAAACATTTTATAGCCTGATAAATTCAGAACCCCATTCATTGTCTGTGGAGCGGCCCAAGATCTTTCTTTTACATCCAGACAGCATCTCAGATTGGAAGGATTCTCTCTCAGAATTTTTGCTTTAGGAGAGAGTGGTGCATGTTAAATGGTCAAATAAATAAATGGTATATTTATATAGGGCTTTTATCCAAAGCGCTTTACAATTTGTTCCTCACATTTGACCCATTTACTTACACATTCACACACCGATGGCCGAGGCAACCATGCAAGGTGCCTACCTGCTCATCGGGAGCAGTTAGGGGTAAGTGTCTTGCTCAAGGACACTTTGACGTGCTGCCCGGGAGGAGTGGGAATGTAATTACCAGATCGGATTACCAGACAACTGCTGTACCTCCTGAACAGTGGCGTCATTTCAGTAAAAGACAAGGTATGGCAAGGAGGGCGGGTGGGGGGGGGGGGGGGGTGGGGGAGGGGGGTGAAGGGGGGGTTTCCCCCCCTAGGTGGATTTTTTTTGTCAAATCAGTTGTGCAATAGTCACTTTTGGTGAGTTGTTTCTATACAATTCACTTGTATGACATTTAGGTATGACACAGGACTACACACGCATTTTTAGTATAGAAATGTGTCAACAGACTAAAGCAGGGAACCACAATATTTTGCATACAAATTATGCAGAATGTAATCTCATAACTGTCTATTATTTTTCTTGCAATTGAGCCAATTTTCCTTAGGTACGGTTTTGAGGTGTGTGTTCAACAGAATGTAATATCAAAAACACATTCACAAAAAGTATGGGTTACTGAATGCTGAACTGCACTGTTATAATCACTAAGCCATTGTAAGACCTTACCTGTGTCCCTGTATCACTTGTCTCTGCTGCCCTTTGATTAAAAAACGTCCCTATGTCCATTTTCCCATTTTTTTGGCATATTTCAGTTAGTCACAGTAAAAGTCACCTAGTAAAAGTGAGATAATTGACAATATCAAAACATGCTAGGGCTGTACCGAATAGTTCGAAGCCTCGTTCATAATGTTGACATTTTTTATTTTTATTTTTTTATTTGCCAAGGTATGGCGAGTGCCATACCTTGCCATACCAAAATGACGCCCCTGCTCCTGAACCACTGTCGTCACACTTATTGGTTGGACTGTCCCCCGCAATAACAGTGTAACATATTAGTGTCACATATGTGTTAAAACGGGCGGCATCCCCCTTTAAGCCCTGTAACATCATGTGAGATTCACAGTACCTGTTGAACTTGTCATGTGAGATCACGTCAATGTCGTCATAGACCTCAGGATCATAGTCGTCCTGAGGGGCGAGACTTTCACTGTGGCGCTTCAGACTGTCAAAGTCGATCTCCACTGAATCCGTCTTCACATAACCATCTGTAACACACACACACACACACACACACACACACACACACACACACACACACACACACACACACACACACACACACACACACACACACACACACACGCACACACACACACACACACACAGGAGTTTAACCCTTTCACTACCACACTACAACCGTGTTAACCCTTTCACTGCGACAATACAGACGGTTAACCCTTTCACTGCCACACGACAAAGGGTCAACCCTTTCGCAACCACACTACAGAAGGTTAACCCTTTCACTACCACACTACAGACGGTAGTGAAAGGGTTAAAGCAGTGGTTCTCAACGTGGGGTCCAGAGACTAAAGTGTATCAAATGGGGGTCTGCAGACTGTATCAATGTGGGTGTCATTGACATGAAAATGGTTGAGAACCACTGGTCTAAAGGAAACACTGTGTATTGGTGCCCCAGTTGAACCAGTTTGTTCAGATTTTGAATAACTGGATACAACTTCTTCCTTAATGGGAACTTGTATTGAATAGTGAGTAGTCTTTCTTTTTTTTCAACATTATAATTGTTGCATAATGCTGTATTGTATGTATCTGTGTGTATGAGAGAGGTGTGTTTGCGCATTGTGTGTGATGGGGGGGGGGGGGGGGGATTTTCGGTGTAGTTATTCTAGTATATAGGTTTAAGAGGGGGGGGTCGCTTACGTCAGACCTTTCCTGCACATTTGAACTGTTCTTCTTTTACTTCTTGTATTCCAGAATGTATGTTTGTAAGTGCAAATAACAATAAACAATAAACTAAATATAGTGATTGGTTAAAAAAAAAAATTGATGTCACAATAGGCACAGGCAATTGTGGAGCCATTTTATTAACATTTTAATTGACGGCTCTCTGGACGCCACTTTTTTCTTTTTTTTTAATCATCTTTTTCTCCGCCTGATTTTATTTATTTTTTTTCCCATCCCAATTTAGTCGTTATGCCAATTCCCGCCTCCCCTACCTGGTTGTTGTGCGCATGTTCCCCCTACTGGTCGGTACAAGGGAACCCTGAAGTCTACCACATGCTTCCTCCGACACATGTGGAGACAGCCAGTGGCTCTCTTTTCACCTGGCAGCGAGGACTCTCATTGGTGAAGTGTAACGCGTGGGAGGTCACGCTGCCTTCACCACTTCCTGCCTTTCGCTGAGCAGGCGCCCAGACCTGACCTGTAGGCGTCCACAATGCCAGATTCCCACCCACGACTTCCCTCCAGCTAACTCAGCCAAACGAGTTAGTATGACGATCGGCCCAAGCCGCAGGCAATGCTGACTCCGGGAGTCGAGACTGCAGCCTCTTGCATTGGTGACGAGCGCAATCTCCGCTACGCCACCCGACCGCTCTCTGGACGCCACTTGCTCACTCCCTCTTGTCCTCAACTTGGGGTTGTAAGGTATTACGCTGTGTCAAAGTGTCGAATTCTTACGAAGGTGGAGAATTATTATGGTGGCGGTTTGCACTAACGGGGAGAGATAAGGATTGTACAGCCAGTATATGAGACGTCGGGATCATTAATAGTACACAACGCAGAGGGATTGGACGGAGAGATGATAACACAGGAAGACGTGATACTGGCCGATTGATCAGAATCTAACAATATCCAGTGTCAATTCCTTAGGAGCGGAAATCAATAAACCTTTATTATTTTGTTCAGTAGGCTACTTCTTTTTATTTTTATTTTTTTATCTTTTTCCCCCTCCTTTTTCCTCCGATTTTCTCCCATCCCAATGTTAGTCGTTATGCCAATTCCCAATCCCCTTCCTGGTCGCTGCGCACTTACCCCCACAGTCGGTCTGGGAGAGTGGAGGCTACCACGTGCTTCCTCCGACACACGTCTAGCCAATCAACCGCTTCTTTTCACCTGGCAGCGCGGATTCTCACTGAGAGGGCGTAGCGTGTGGAAGGATCACACTATCCCACTTAGATCCTATCTGCGCTTAGCAGGCGCCCCGACCGAACTGTAGGAGTCGCTGTTTACAACGACCCGGACCCACCCCGCCAGCTTCTCCCACCCTCTAATACTGCCAATTGTATTAGTGTGAACGGCCAGCCAAGCTGGTGACAACCCCGGAGCTGTGAGCTGGATTCGAACAGGCGAATCCAGCCGCTCCGGGGTTGGTGATGAACGCAATCTCTGTTACGCCACCTGACCTTTGTTCAGTACTTCTGACACTTCTGCTTATGTCTTCCCTGAGCCCACTCCTGTTCAGCACAGAGAATAACTTATATGCTAGTGTCTAGATCCAATCACCTGAAAGGATGTTTTGATCGGTAGAGTCCTTTCTCAGCCCAATCCATGCTGTTCCTCATACTAGCTCCGGATAGTTAGCCACAAACCAATGCAAAGTCAATGGGGTCAAGCTCTTGTCTGTACAAACTGACTGAAGACACTTTGTGTGCACTGTGGAGTAGATTTAAGTTTATGCAAACAGGAGCATGACCCCATTGACTTAGCAAATAGGGCTATGGTTAAAAGAAAACTATCCCTATAGGGAGGTGTAGTGGTTACGTCATCGTCGTTTCCGACACGGTCCACCTCGCTTGAAATGGAAATGTATTTCCAATGGACACATTTCTAAATCGTCTCATTTAAAACAAATAAAGCATGAACATTGGCATGGTGTACCTTTCTGTGTGTATTAATGCACAATCTATAGCTCTACATGAAACAATTCGCAATTAATCGTAAAATAATTTCGTATAATTTTATTTCAACCAAAAATGCTTAAACAATCATGTTAGTGATAGAAGGGAACTCATTTTAGAATGATTACAATAGCCGATAATACATTTTCCCAATGATAAATCCCTATACGGGTGGACCGCACGGGAAACTAAAGTGACGTCAGACTACACCTCCCTATAAGGTAATCGATAGGTTTATAAAGAACTGTATACTGCAGTGTAGGTGAAATAATTAGTTATGGCTTTGCAACTTGGTCAAAAAGCCCGGGTTCGACTCCCGGACCCGGCGACCCTTGCCGAATGTCTTTCCCCGTCTATCTCCCATTCTTCCTCCCTCTCTCTCTACCGGACTGCCCGGTAGTAAAAAAAAACCCAATAAAAATCTACCAAAAACATAAGAAAAAGAAAAAGAAAAAGTGATCCACATGTCCGTCCAAGCGATGGGATCTAGACACGGCTAACTTACATGCTCCGTCCTGTGTCCGTCCCAGCCATTTACCCTCTGGGTTGCCCTGGACACGCATGACGTCCACACAGTCTCCCTGCTTCAGAGACAGCTCTGTCTTGCTGCCTCGGCTGTCCCCACGAGCCTTCACCCTGTGGATCACCTGTAGCGGACCCACCAGCTAACACACACACACAGAGATAGACACACACACACACACACACACACACGCACAAGCATATAGATATACACATTAGACACATTTCTAACCCTTATCTAACCTGCCAAGTTCACTAATGACCCCCCCTCCTCCACCATCACACACACACACACACACACACACACACACACACACACACACACACACACACACTGAACAGAAAATATCATAGATAACTTCATTATGCCCAGGGAGGATATTGTGTTGTTGTCACAGCAGTCAGCACTACATGGCAATGGTACATGAAACAAACAAAACAAAAACAAATATATATATATAATGTAATGTATATTTTTTTTACATCTAATTAAAAAGATAGAAACATGTTACCAACAGGATACCATGCACATATAATGAACTGGGTGTGTAAAGTGACGTAGGCCTATAGTTGGTTTGGTTAGTTGTCTATCAGGAGTTACAGTGTCCTTCACTTACTTTGAATTTCTTCCTGGCTTCCTGTTCTTTCTTCCCACGTTCTTTCTGTTCTTTCTTCTCCTTTTTGTCCTTCTCCTCCTTCTCCTCCTTCTCTCTTTTCTTCTCCTCCTGCTCCTTTATGTCTGCTTCCTCCCTGTGGGAGAGAGATAGAGAGAGAAAGAGAGAGAAAGAGAGAGAGAGAGAGAGAGAGAGAGAGAGAGAGAGAGAGAGAGAGAGAGAGAGAGAGAGAGAGAGAGAGAGAGAGAGAGAGAGGGGGGGGTAACTTGCAATGAAGCAAAACAACCACTTGGGGGTAGTGTTGTGAGAGGCAGATAAATTGAAGTGGTTTCAATGGAATATACATATTATTATAATAATTTTTGTTGTATTTTCTCCCACCCCCTAATTATGAATTCCCTCCTGGCCGTTGTGCTGCCCTACTGTCAGTCTGGGGAGGGTGTAGACTACCACATGCTGCCCTACTGTCAGTCTGGGGAGGGTGTAGACTACCACATGCTGCCCTACTGTCAGTCTGGGGAGGGTGTAGACTACCACATGCTGCCCTACTGTCAGTCTGGGGAGGGTGTAGACTACCACATGCTGCCCTACTGTCAGTCTGGGGAGGGTGTAGACTACCACATGCTGCCCTACTGTCAGTCTGGGGAGGGTGTAGACTACCACATGCTGCCCTACTGTCAGTCTGGGGAGGGTGTAGACTACCACATGCTGCCCTACTGTCAGTCTGGGGAGGGTGTAGACTACCACATGCTGCCCTACTGTCAGTCTGGGGAGGGTGTAGACTACCACATGCTGCCCTACTGTCAGTCTGGGGAGGGTGTAGACTACCACATGCTGCCCTACTGTCAGTCTGGGAGGGTGTAGACTACCACATGCTGCCCTACTGTCAGTCTGGGGAGGGTGTAGACTACCACATGCTGCCCTACTGTCAGTCTGGGAGGGTGTAGACTACCACATGCTGCCCTACTGTCAGTCTGGGAGGGTGTAGACTACCACATGCTGCCCTACTGTCAGTCTGGGAGGGTGTAGACTACCACATGCTGCCCTACTGTCAGTCTGGGAAGGATGTAGACTACCACATGCTGCCCTACTGTCAGTCTGGGGAGGGTGTAGACTACCACATGCTGCCCTACTGTCAGTCTGGGAAGGTGTAGACTACCACATGCTGCCCTACTGTCAGTCTGGGAGGGTGTAGACTACCACATGCTGCCCTACTGTCAGTCTGGGAGGGTGTAGACTACCACATGCTGCCCTACTGTCAGTCTGGGAGGGTGTAGACTACCACATGCTGCCCTACTGTCAGTCTGGGAGGGTGTAGACTACCACATGCTGCCCTACTGTCAGTCTGGGAGGGTGTAGACTACCACATGCTGCCCTACTGTCAGTCTGGGAGGGTGTAGACTACCACATGCTGCCCTACTGTCAGTCTGGGAAGGATGTAGACTACCACATGCTGCCCTACTGTCAGTCTGGGGAGGGTGTAGACTACCACATGCTGCCCTACTGTCAGTCTGGGAAGGTGTAGACTACCACATGCTGCCCTACTGTCAGTCTGGGAGGGTGTAGACTACCACATGCTGCCCTACTGTCAGTCTGGGAGGGTGTAGACTACCACATGCTGCCCTACTGTCAGTCTGGGAGGGTGTAGACTACCACATGCTGCCCTACTGTCAGTCTGGGAGGGTGTAGACTACCACATGCTGCCCTACTGTCAGTCTGGGAGGGTGTAGACTACCACATGCCTCCTCCGATACATGTGGAGTCGCCAGCGGCTTCTTTTCACCTGACAGCGAGGAGTTTCCAGTAGGAGTCACTATTTGTGTTCATTGTGTTCGTAGGAACGACTGACCAAGCCAGAGGTACCGCAGCTGGGAATTGAACCCGGGTCTCAGCTTGGACTACAGTTGATTTCATATTGCAGTGCAAGGAGTAAATCAAATATCTCTCACCATCGATGATCCAGGTCCTCATACATCTCATCACCACTGTCATCATCTGGCGGCAGCTGGGTGGAAATATACAGAAACATCAGCTATTAGTCAACATCTGCTCTGCATTATATTTAGAAGCACTGTTTCAAGCAGATGTCAAGCCATGTTACATAAAGTGGCAGACGCTTTCAAATGTGGAAAAGGTAATGGGAACCAGTGGGACTATCTGATCTGGGGAATTTAGCATTAGGAATATATATATATATATATATATGCGCAGAAGGGGCCAGGTCAGAGAGGTCGAAATGTGCATGGTGGGGGTGGAGGCGGTTTAAAAGTGGCTGGCAGTCAGTTTTAGCAGTGAGCAGAATGTTTGCATTCCATCAGAACATCAACAGCTGATAAGAACAGCAGCAGGCGAGGGAGAGAGTTTGACATTAATGAAACAGACATTTAGAATGTGTGTTTAAAGGTTAAAAACCGTTGCCATGACAGCGCGTCGCATGACAACCAGGAGAGAGGCCGGGCCTGTCGTTGCTATAGCGAGAATATAGAAAAGTGAGTTTCTTCCGGGTGTAAATCAGACTAAGAAACGAATCCCACAGGGGAGAAGAACCATCACAGACGCTCATCCCTCTCACCCTCGCCGGTGGGGGGGGGGGGGGGGGGGGGGGGGGGGAATGCCACATCATCATTAGCTTCGGCTAACGGGAGAAGGGTTCTGGCTAACGACAAGGCCTGAGCCACTATTGGACTGAACAGCAGAAGAGACGATAGCAAGGACAATACAATCTGATAACATCTGAGCTGAGGCTTCTGTTTATGTAATAAACAACGCTCTTTCAAGAAAGGTATTACGCTGTCAAGGGTCGAATTCTTACGAAGGTGGTGAATTATTATGGTTACGGGATTGCATTAAAGGGGGATGACGAAGATTGTATCAGCCAGTAGGTGAAGACGTCCAAGAAATAAACACAACGCAGGATCAGTGGATGGAGAGATGATAACACAAGCCAAACAAACAAAGACGTGATACTGGCTGATTGATCAGAATCTAACAATAGTATATATTTAGATTCTAGTGTTTATTGTAACTATATTTATTGTAATGTATAATATAACTGATAGGTAATACAGACCCTCATCTGCACTTTTCATCACATTGCCTACATGCTCAGATGCATATATGTGTGTGTGTGTGTGTGTGTGTGTGTGTGTGTGTGTGTGTGTGTGTGTGTGTGTGTGTGTGTGTGTGTGTGCGTGTGTGTGTGTGTGTGTGTGTGTGTGTGTGTGTGTGTGTGTGTGTGTGTGTGTGTGTGTGTGTGTGTGTGTGAAAATATTTCTCTCTCACCTCTCCTCTCTGGCTTGGGTGACCTGGAACAGAAACACTGAATCATAAATGGAAGAGAATCTGACGCATTCGTTTTCATAATGATTGAAAAGTCAGGGAGCAATTATCTAGTTTAATGTACAATATAAAGCAATAGTACATTATGTCAAATGTTGTATAAATCAAAGAAGGACTGGCAGGCAGTACCCAAACTGTCGGAAACCATGCATGTGTGTGTGTGTGTGTGTCAATTTCTATTCTACACTATGCTATACATTTAACACAATGCGTCTACCTCTTGTTATGCTGTCTTGCATTGTTTCTTTCTGTCTCCTTTTTTTTGCACAATGGAAAACATAAATCTGATGGTAAACAGGAATGATGAAGACCAAGTGTGGTCGAAACATAGTTTTCTGTCTTGGAGCAGCAAACTCCTGTGCAGCTAGCTAGACCTTTAATCCTTTCACTACCACACTACAGAAGGTGTAGTGTGGTAGTGAAAGGGTTAACCTTCTGTAGTGTGTTAGTGAAAGGTTAACCTTCTGTATTGTCGCAGTGAAAGGGTTAACCATTTGGTAGCGTGGTAGTGAAATGGTTAATTGAGTGCCTCGGACCAGGAACCATACAGTATAACTACATTTTATGTTTTCAGAGGAACAATCAACAATTTCAGAGGAACAATGGCTCTCTCTCTTGTGCACAAAGCTCTGCTTAAACTGGTTCCCTCGTACCTAAGCGTGCTTCTGTGCACTAAGCAATACAAGTATGCCCTTCGTTCTCAAGCTGTTCTAACACTGGGTGTTCCCTATATGAGAACAGAATTGAGAAAGAGGGCTTTTAAATATGCTGCTCCTTCATCCTGGAACAATATACAGGGGGACCTAAAATTACCAGGACTGGTCACCCTCGGAGAATTCAAAGCCATTTTAAAATCCTACAAACTCAGTTCCCTCGGACAGTGCAACTGTGTTTGATAACTTGCCTGTTTGATAACTTGCCTGAAATTGGAGCTTGCTGTGAATGTTTTATCTGTATTTTATTGTGATGTTCTTTTTTATGTTGAAACTTTCTGTTGCCTTGCTTGGCCAGATCGCTCTTGAAAAAGAGATTTTTATCTCAATGATGCTCATCTGGTTAAATAAAGGATTTGATTGATTGATTGATTGAATCAAATGGTATCAAATGTTACTATCTAGAGATGGTAAGTTAAGAGTGTTGTATTCACTCATAGTTAAAGACAGTAGAGGTTTTCTTATGACAGTACTTTCTTATGATGTACTGGGTCACATTCACACTCCAAGTGGTATGGATTGACTTTACAATTGCAATTACATGAGTTGTCCAAGAAATTGCAAAACAGAGTTATGGTTCTACAGTGCAAGGGTTCAGATGACTCAGTTGGTTCTTATCCTAGACCGGTGCTGAAGTGGATGTCCACATAACTCTACACAGGAAATGACAGCCATGGCCTTCCTGTTTGATAGCCTCACAACAACTGAACGGGCAAGGTAGGATTGATAGTTTAAGTTGCAGTACCTGTAGAAGGCGGTAGTGGTGGCGGGATGTTGTTCATCAAACCCACATCATCATAATTCTCATCCGGGTCTGGTTGGATTCTACAATAAACACACAACGTAGAAACACATATGTTTAATGATGATCAATATGCATACGGTAGTGTTACTTTTTACAATTTGATCTACAAAGTACACAAAATGAGTGTGTATACATATGGTTCCATATTTTGTGTTCATGCATGTTCATGTGCATGGTATGTGTGTACAGTATGTGTGTGTGTGTGTGTGTGTGTGTGTGTGTGTGTGTGTGTGTGTGTGTGTGTGTGTGTGTGTGTGTGTGTGTGTGTGTGTGTGTGTGTGTGTGTGTGTGTGTGTGTGTGTGTGTGTGTGTGTGTGTGTGTGTGTGTGTGTGCGTGCGTGCGTGCGTGCGTGCGTGCGTGCGTGCGTGCGTGCGTGTGTGTGTGTGTGTGTGTGTTACTCACATGGCTCCGGGGGGTCGTGGAGGCAAGCTCGGGGCCAAAAGGTGAGAGGGCAGGGGTGGAGTCATGGGGTTGCTATGGTTACTGGGGTGAGAGGCAGGGGGAGGGGGTACGACAGTCTTTTTGAAGGGGGGGCCAGGACCTTCAGGACAGCAAGCACATGAGAACACGAGGAAAGTCAGACAACTGCAACACGCCACATCCAATAGCCAACACGCCACATCCAATAGCCAGGGGTGGAAGGTAGCTTTTATTAAAATACTGTACTTAAGTAACATTCTGTAGTATTTATACTGTGGCCGCCGGCAGAGGAGCAGTAGAGGAGAGGTGATAGAGAACATGTACGTTTCCCACTGTGTCTATCTATGCCCATATTAGGACAGTGACAAAACCGGCTCGTACGCGTGATTTGGTAGCCTCTGTGAGCGAAGACGCTCTTTGATTGCAGCGAAGAAGAATAAGACGCTCTCCGATTGGCTAACCCTAACTCTAAGCATAACCACGTCGAAAGAGGGCCTAAGCATAACCACTTCGAAAGAATGCCTAAGCATAACCACTTCGAAAGAATGCCTAAGCATAACCAATTCGAAAGAATGCCTAAGCATAACCACTTCGAAAGAATGCCTAAGCATAACCACTTCGAAGTAGAGAATATATGTACAAGGCGGAAGAGACCCTTCGGAGCTAAACCAGTCAGAGAGGGTCTTTTCTTCTTCGCTGTACGCGGCCTAGCCAATCAGAGAGCGTCTTCACAAACAGAGGCTACGGGGGAAAAAATCACGCGGCTCGTACAGCCATCAGGCCGATGCCCATATTGGAGTTCCGATACAATTGGCCAGAGTAACGACACCTGTGTCTAATTCACAGAGCGAGGCTGTGGCTCATTACCACGCTGATTGGAGAGGGAGAAAAAGGGCGAGTTGGAGAACCTTGATCTGCGAATCCATGGTGGATGTAAGCAGGGGCGTAGCTGGGGGGGGGTAGCTTAGGATGATTCCAAGGGCCCAGCACTGGGGGGGGGGGCCCAAAAAAAAAAAAAAATTTTTATTTTTTTACTAGACATCACTCAGGTGTATTATTGATGCTCTCATTGATACTATGTTTGTTTCTGAAGTGTGTGTGTGTGTGTGTGTGTGTGTGTGTGTGTGTGTGTGTGTGTGTGTGTGTGTGTGTGTGTGTGTGTGTGTGTGTGTGTGTGTGTGTGTGTGTGTGTGTGTGTGTGTGTGTGTGTGTGAGATATATAGAGAGAGAGGGGGGGCTTTGGTAGACTATTGCATTGGTCCATTCATTGAAGATGAACGCAATGCGACATCCTTTACTAGGCTCACCCACCAACAGTGCAGGTGCTGAACTGCTGATCCGAATGTATAGGTAAAAACCATATTATGCGTTTTCATCAATAAAAAAATTGCCAAAAAAATCTGCTCGCGCGCTTACGCTCGCGCGCATTCACGGGTGGGCCTACAAATACATTCTTTCATGGGGCCCAGAATCTGGAGCTACACCCCTGGATGTAAGTAGAGAGAACATTATGTGTATGATCTGTTTTGGAAGGAGGACCCTGCTGTGTGCTACTACCCTTGCCTGTCTGATAACCCACTCCATGTATGACCTGGCTGTGCCTGCCTGACTACCCTTCGCCACGTATGTCCCTGGACTGTCCGAGAACCCATTCTACTGGATTGTGGCCGGGAGATTGATGTGTGCATTAACCCCTTCCTTCCCACAAATGGCAATAAAATGTTTAATTGTGATTTCTCTGGTTGTGGACTTTGAATTTATGGTTTTCAGTCAAGGGAATACATTTGGAGGATTTCATCCTTTTATTTCTGTATATTTCAAAGGAAATAATTGACTTTTTACCTGGCATTATCTATAACACCTGCAAGTACGAGTAACCATTAACTCTTTGACGGCCACAAGCTTTGCACTGGCTAGCGCCAGATTTTCTTGACCATTTTCACGATATTATAGCTATGGAGACAATAGTATGGCTCATTTGACAGACACTATTTCTAGTCCAACATGTAAATAGTTTGTTTATACACACTGTAGTTTGTAGTTTATTACATGCTAAACATCGCCCATTTCCAAAATAATCCAGTCTTTTTCCATAGATTGCGAGATAAGACCCAAATCGTTCTGGTTGATCCCCTGAAACCCCAAATAATCCCAAATCAAAGGTATATACCATGTACACATGTGCCATCACAAAATCATCAAGGGGGGGGTAGTCTTACCCCAAAAATGTGATCGTTAGAAAAAGCTTGGTTTAGGTCCAGTGAAATAAGAAGTGTAGAGGAGAAGAAGAAGAAGAGAGAAAAAAGAGAGAACTTGGCCCAAGGAATAGAGGAAGCAAGTACACATTTCTGTAACTTTAGCATCTGCATAGAATTACCAGAGTATCTCAACTCAAATTCCACACCATGTGATGCATAAAGCATGCAAACACTATACTGGTGTATTTTGACTTCTCCTCATGGTTAATAATGAAAATGTCTTTGTGCCTACTTCTTTGTGTGTGTGTGTGTGTGTGTGTGTGTGTGTGTGTGTGTGTGTGTGTGTGTGTGTGCGTGCGTGCGTGCGTGCGTGCGTGTGTGTGTCTGTGTGTGTGTGTGTTTTGTGAGTCTGCACAAGTGTGCGGCCGTGCATGCCTGTGTGTGTGTGTGTGTGTGTGTGTGTGTGTGTGTGTGTGTGTGTGTGTGTGTGTGTGTGTGTGTGTGTGTGTGTGTGTGTGTGTGTGTGTGTGTGTGTAAGAGAGTCTGCACACGTGTATGTCTGTGCATGCCTCTGTATGTGTGTGTGTGTGTGCGTGCGTGCGTGTGTTCCTGGGGAAATTCAGACCAGCACAGCTCAAAACCACAGACCACCTTGCGGTCACTTGAGCTCTGTTTCAATAGCATTGGAGCACCAGCTCCCACACACAGTCACCTCACCGCTCTACAATGAATCTCTTCAAATGCATTCATACTCATGCATTCATTGTAGTAATGTAACAAACATGTTTTCTCTGATCAATAGTGTGTAACATACTAAATGTCAGGGGTTACAATTACTCTTTCTTGATCCTCCAATCACAACTGTTGCTTCCCTTGGACAAACGACAGTTGTGATTGGAGGATCAGGAAAATAAGTTGGGGCTTGAGATAGGTCAATTATGTGAAATAAGTCACACTAGTTTACACTGCAGGGCCAGATGGAATGAGACCTATGTAGACTCAACAACTAAATTCTAGGTGCTTATTCCACGTAATTACTACTGTATGTGGTTGACTCTGCATGGCTGCTCATTGCAAATGAAAATCGTACTTAGTGCTCTGAGAACATTCAGTGGTATTGACTATAGGGAGAATGTAGGCCCATTTATTTTGCGTGGCTTCTTGTGCTGTAGTCTGTTTGCGGTGTTTGAACGTGAAAAAAAAAAAAGATATATATATACGTATATAATAATTTCTCCTTGCGTAAATGTAACTAGTAGATCTCTCGTTGAGTAAGTAGTAAGCAGATGCAAATATAGGTTTCAAGAATGAACATGAAATAGGAAGGATTCAAAACGATAGGTTATGTATATAACCTAGTTATATGAGTACTGGCTAAGCGTTCCGCTCTTCGCCATATTGAGATATACCTCATCTCCTGTACCTACTGTACTACATGAACGAAAACAAAACACCCTTGCACCTGACCAGGCCCCGCCCCAGTGACCTCCCTATAAGTCACCAGGCGTGGTCACACTCGCCCTTCCTCTGGAAGAGTTTTCCATCAGAACCCCCCCCCCCAAGGGACCTCAGGGCGCGCTAAGAGCGGGACGCTTAGCCAGTACTCATATAACTCGTTATATACTCGTACTGGCATCGCGTCCCGCTCTTCGCCATATTGAGATATGGGGCAGAGCGGACGCGAGGCCCGACAAATGCACCCCCTGAGGACCCGCAAGCCCTACACCAGGGGGGAGGGGAGTCCCGTCACCCCCCCTTCCTAGCGAAGAGGGTACGGCAGTCAACTCCACCCAAGTGCGAAAAGAGGGAACTAGAAACCTCTAACGCACAGCACAGGTGGGACCACGTGTGACACAACACCTTGTGGCACACACCCACACAGCCCTGCTAACCCACCGAAAGGCGGGAAGCAGGGGATGTTCCAGAACCGCCTGGGAGACAGAACCCCCAGTCATGTCCATGAACGACGAAGGGACCCGGGGAGGACCATGAGGCCGCAGCACAGATGTCCTCCACCGAGGCCCCTCCTAATAGGGCGGCAGAGGCCGCCACCCCACGAGTGGAGTGCGCTCTGCCACCCCCAGGGGGGCCCAGCCCAGCCAACGTGTAGCAAAGGGCAATGCCCTCGCACAACCAATGGGACAGGTGCTGTTTCGACAGTGCCTTACCAGCGCGAGAGCCACCGTAACAGACAAAGAGCTGATCGGTAGCCCTGAGGTCCTGAGTCCGGCTGAGGTAAACCCCCAAAGCCCGGACCGGACACGACAGGTGAAGGCTCGCCTCTAACTCACCAGCGTGAGGAGGCGGATGAAACGCCTGAACCACAATATCCCTGGAGCGAAAAGAGCTCCGGATATTTTTTGGCACGAAGACTGGATTAGGCCTCAGAGTTGCACAGCTATTGACACGAATAGACAGGCACTCAGGCCGCACCGAGAGAGCACAGAGCTCACCCACGCGCTTAGCGGAGGTGATGGCCAGCAGGAACGCAGTCTTGAAAGACAGCTGTTCCAAGGTGCCTGCTCAAGAGGCTCAAACGGGGCCTCGGACAACCGGCCGAGGACCAATTGAAGGTCCCAACTCGGAGACAGAGAACGTTTCACTGGCTTAAGGCGCCGAGCGCCAAGCAGAAAACGTTTCACAAGAGGGTGGCTGAACAACGTAACGCCCTGGGTTGCATATTCCCACATTCTGTTAGCATAATATTCTATTAAAAAGGTAACTGGGCCACTCTAAGCCAGATGTGAACAGACATAGGTATAGAGCTACGTGACACACTTGTCGTCGGATCACCCTGGTCTGATCCTAATGCCAGGTCTGAACAGGGCCTGACAAGACTATCATTACATAGATTGGTAACACAGTGAGAGAAAATTGTGGTTTTTTCAATGTATATTTGGTTTATAAACTGCTTTAAGAGGGTAATATCATTATCATCACGGGATGATATTGACGGTGGAGAAGAAGCGGTTTCACAGGCACAGGCCGCGAGGAGGGTGTTTGTTTTGAATTCCGAGCTGAAGACACAACACTGATAGCGAGTGCCTCCCAGAGCGAGGGAGAGCGGTTCATCTTAATGAAACAGTAGAAACTGCATTTTAATGTGTGAAAGGTTAGCAGTTGTCATGACAGCACGTCGCATGACAACCAGAAGGCGGGGCCGTCGTTGCTACGATGAAGATCTATAAGACGAACGGTGTTTCCGGGTGTAGGGCAGACAAAAAATCTGACTGAGACTAAGAGGGAAGAAACCAGAAGAGACTCTCTCTCCTCTCATCATGAAGGGGGGGGGGGGCGGGGAAGAATGACACATCATCATTAGCTTCGGCTAACGCAAGGAGGGTTTTAGGCTAAAGACCAGGCCTGACCAGTGGATTGAATAGCAAAAGGACAATAGACTGAACACACCGAAAGATCATTAGAATAGACTCTTCAAGGACAATACAATCTGTTAACATCTGAGCTGAGTGTTATGTCCTGTTATGCTACGTATAGGTTGTGACATACTAGCAGTTACATTGTAGGCTACTGTGCCTTTAATAGACGGGCGTGGTTAGCGCTCGAGGTAGGGCTGGTGTTTGTAACCTAAGAGTCAGTCGAATAAAGTAATGAAACCACACGGTCGTGTGTTCATTGTCTCAACATAATAATTGGCGAACGAGGATGGCTGATTTCGTTTTACCACCGCCACCACCGTTTCTACCTGTTCCCGGTGACCCAGCGGTTCCATGGGTTAGATGGCTAACGTCATTGGAGGACTATTTATTGGCGTTGGGACTGGAGGATCTGGAAGAAGCTAGGAAGTGCGCACTTCTGCGACACTGCCTCGGACAGGAGGGGCAACGGATTTATGCTACGCTTACATTAGCCGACGATCAGTACTCTACTGCTACCGAGGCTCTGAAGTCGCATTTTAGCTCGGGAAGAAGCCGTCGGATGTACCGGTTTGAGTTCCGCCAGAGAGCACAGAGGTCTGGTGAGACTGTTTCGCAATATGTGTCTGCCCTGCGGGAGCTAGCCAAGCATTGTGATTTTAGGAACTTGGAGGATGGACTCATAGTCGACCAGCTGATTGAAAGAACATTGTGTGCTCAACTGAGGGAGAGACTGTTATTAGAGCCGGACGCCATGACACTAGCTGATGCAGTAGTGATTGGAAAACAGTTGGAGACAGCTATCTCTGAGGCGCACAAGTTTTCCCGCGCGGTGCATGAGCCTGTGACGTCACCTCCACCCGGAGTTCAGAACGTGGCCCAGGAGGCAGCTGGCGCAGACGGTGACAACTTCGATGTGCAGAGAGTGGCAGACAGGGCGCCGAGGGAGAGGGAGAATGGACAAAGGCGTTGTGGTAACTGTGGCTCCCCTAAGCATGCAACCAGGGACCTGTCCTGCCCTGCTCTAGGCAAGCGCTGCCGTAACTGCAACAGGGTTAACCATTTTGCGCGCTGGTGTCGCTCTCCTCCTGATCACGCACAGTCTGGGGCTGTTCCCATCAATACAGTACAAAGCCCACAGGCCTCATTCAGTCATTGCACATGTCGTGTGGGTGGGGCCTCCATACCACTCCTCGTGGACACAGGGGCTAAAGTGTCGCTCCTGAATAAGTCCACTTATGACCGGCTCTTCAGTCACGTGCCGTTGACTACAGCAGCAAACGCCCTGTCGGGGTATGGCCACGCCCCGATCACCACTTTAGGGGTAGCCTGCCTACCTGTGGAGTACAAAAAGAGACACATCCCTGACACCGAGTTCTACATCACACGGAGAGGGGCTAACATCATGGGGCTAGACCTGTTTCATGCTCTGGACTTCACATTGACCGACGCTGGGGGTCTACGCGTCCTGCAGGTCACCGCGTCCTGGCCTGACCATCACCCGACACTGTTCGAAGGCCTGGGCTGTATGACTGGATTTGTGCACCAGCCCTCGGTGGACACGTCTGTCCGACCCGTCATTCAGCCGCTGCGGCGCATTCCCTTGGCCCTCCGTGATGCGGTGGAGGAGGAGATTCGTCATCTGGTGAAGGAGGACGTCATAGAACCGATCAACGCCTCTCCCTGGGTGTCCAACCTGGTGATAGCCAAGAAACGGGGGGGGCGCGGACTGCGTCTATGCGTCGATCTGACAGACGTAAACAAAGCCATCATCCCTGACAAGTATCCCCTCCCCACAGCGGAGGAGCTGACTAGCCATTTCCATGGCTCCACGATTTTCAGTAAAATGGATTTACGTCACGGCTACCTGCAGGTTCCCCTGGCACCGGGCAGTATGGACCTCACAGCGTTTGTCACACATGTGGGGGTTTTCAGGTACAAGCGCATGGCTTTTGGCCTGTCATCAGCCCCAAGCTGTTTTCAGAAAATAATGTCGCTCATTTTGGCTGGCATCCAGGGGGTCAGCATCTACTTGGATGATGTGGTGGTGCATGCGCCCACCGCTGCACTCCACGACGCTCGCCTGGAGCAGGTCTTCCAGCGCTTCAAGCAAAACGGGGTCACACTCAACGCGGAGAAGTGTACATTTGGAGCTACTGAGGTCGAGTTCCTGGGGTTCAGGCTCTCCAGGGAGGGTATCACCCCGATCATGTCCCACACCGAAGCAATCCTGTCCCTGCCGGACCCGCAGTCGCCGTCCAAGCTGTCTTCTTTTCTGGGCATGGCTGCCTACTACCTCCGGTTCATGCCACACTATTCTGACTCGACGGCCCCTCTGCGCCAGCTGTTACGCAAGGATGCGGTATGGGACTGGACCCCGGCCTGCCGGGAGGCTGTGCGCGTCATCAAACGGCAGCTCACGTCCCCGCCAACACTGGCGCATTTCAGCCTGACCGCGCCCACCTTGGTCACCTGTGACGCCTCTGGGGTGGCGCTCGGCGCCGTGCTATCCCAGGTTTATGGAGGGGTAGAGCGTCCAGTGGCTTTTGCCTCTCGGGCCCTCACACCAGCCGAGCAGAAATACTCGGTGGGGGAAAGAGAGGCCCTCGCCTGTCTGTGGGCCTGCGAACGCTGGCATGTCTACCTGTATGGCAGGGCGTTCACCATTCGCACAGATCATCAGTCTCTGACAGCGCTGCTGGCGACCCGAGGGGCGGGGCACAAGCCTATGAGGCTACTGAGGTGGGCTGATAGGCTGAATCAGTACAACTTTGGACTCGAGTTTATGCCGGGGCGCTCTAACACGGTAGCTGACCTTCTTTCAAGAGCCGTCTCTACGACAAAAGAGGCGGGTGAGGCGAGTCCTGAACAGGAGGACGACGTGGACTGGGTCCACATGCTGCATGGACCGCTCAGCGCAGTAGTCACGCTGGCTGAGCTGCAGCAGGCTGCGGTTGAAGATGAGACATTTACAAATCTCCGTGCCTATATCCAGGATGGCTGGCCAGCCACGGTGGAGGACAGACTGCTCCCCTACCGCCGAGTCCGCAACGAGCTCTCCTGCTGGGGGGAGGTGTGCCTCGCCCGCGGTCACCGCGCTATTATACCAGAGGCGCTGAGGGCCAGGGTATTGCACATGGCGCACGACGGCCACCTGGGGGTGGTTAAGTTGAAACAACGCTGCAGAGACACAGTGTGGTGGCCTCACATAGACGGCAACGTAGAGGAGCTGGTGCGCAACTGTACCTGCTGCCTGCTGAGTGGGAAAACGGGCCAGCCGGCTACAGCACCCCTCACCCCGACCCCGTGGCCGTCCGCGCCGTGGGAGCACATTCAGGTTGACCTATGCGGAGAGCTTCATGGGGCCCCGGCACATGCCCGCTACCTGATGGTCGTGCACGACCTACACTCGAAGTGGCCAGAGGCCATCGAACTCAGCTCCATCACCACACAGAGCATCACCGACAACCTCGTCAAGCTGTTTGGGCGCTGGGGCCTGCCCAGTGTCGTCACCACAGACAATGGGCCTCAATTCATCTCGGCAGAGTTCTCTGAGTTCCTGTCACTGAGGTCCATCAGGCACATCAGGACGTCGGTCTACCATCCTGAAAGTAACGGCGGCGTTGAACGCCTAAACAAATCTCTGAAGAATGGAATCAGAGCCTGCCTGGAGGAGGGGAAAACCTTTAGCGCTGCACTCACCCAAACTCTCCTGACCATCCGGGCATCCAAGCACTCCACCACAGGGGTCTCTCCGGCTCTGCTCATGATTGGGCGAGAAATGAAACAACCACTAGACTGCTTGAGAGCTGAACCGGCCCCTGCATGCGAGAGCCCTGGGCTCGAGAAGGCCAGAGATCAGGTCCAAAGCTCACAGGCTCAGATGAAACGGAGGTATGATGCCTCTCACAGAGTACAGACTCCCACTATGTCAGCAGGGGATTGGGTCAGGATTAAACACGCCAACCGCAAGAACAAGCTGAGCTCATACTGGTCAGCACCCCTCCGAGTGACCCGTCAACTGGGTCCGGCCACCTACAGACTAGATGATGGTTCTCGCTGGCACTCAAACCGCCTGCATAAGGTGGGTGCCCCGACACTGCCTGCATCATCCATGAGCCAAGCTGCAACCCGCAGTTGGCAGCCCCGCTTGGAAGCAACCAGGGTGGGAGGTAACCCACCACAACCACCAGACCCTGCTCCCCAGCCTGCTCGCCCTCAGAGGGTGAGGGCTCCACCCGCTTGGCATGGGGACTATGTTACTGGGTAAATGCCACGGGTTGGTGGACTGAAGTGTTCAGTTTCTGTTCATGGACTGGAATGTTCTATTGCTGTTGCAAGAGGGAAGGGGGGGGAAAATGTTATGTCCTGTTATGCTACGTATAGGTTGTGACATACTAGCAGTTACATTGTAGGCTACTGTGCCTTTAATAGACAGGCGTGGTTAGCGCTCGAGGTAGGGCTGGTGTTTGTAACCTAAGAGTCAGTCGAATAAAGTAATGAAACCACACGGTCGTGTGTTCATTGTCTCAACATAATACTGAGGTTTCTGTTTATCAAATAAACCACGCTTCTCCTTGTAAGGTATTTCACGTTGTCGAAGTGTCGAATTCTTACGGAGGTGGAGAATTATTATGGTTTGCGGATTGTACTAACGGGGAGAGATGAGGATCTTATCAGCCAGTATAGGAGACATCAGGACCATTAAAATGACACAACGCAGAGGAATTGGATGGAGAGCCAAACAGACGAAGACGTGATACTGGCCAGATTGATCAGGATCTAACAACAGTGATTATTAAAGGTAGAATCTGTAATACCGTCAAGTAATGACCTCTAGGCAAGAGAACCCGCTTGGTATAGCACTTTGTTTACATCTTGTTTGTACTGAAAACCCACAATATTTTTTTATTTTTGTATATATACCAATATCATAGTTTTGACTTCAATGTAGGCAGTAATTGCCGAAGGACTCACCATCAGTGCCGGTCTCTGCTCCTCTCTTGAACCGCTCCAGGTTGACCCTCGGGGGCCGGTTGGGCTTGGATGGGGCGGGGCCCAGTGCTAGACTGTTCGGCAGGGGGTTCCTCATGGGCACAGTGGGGTCCTCCCCACTCATGCTGTCGGTCTGCGAAGAGAGGTCTACTTGCCTCCTCACAAAGCTGAGTTTCTTACTGGCTGGAGGCTTGGGAGGAGGGGTGGAGTTACTGACGCCAAGGGGCAGCTTGTTGGCCCCTTCTCCTTTGGAGCCCTCTTCCGATTGGTCGGTTGATTTGTCCTTGCTGAAGGCACTCTGAGCAGTCCTGAAGTTGGAGGTGGGTTTAGGGACGAGGACGGGGTGGAAAGGTCTAGCGGTGGACTCCGCGTTAGCTCCTCCCCCCTCGTCGCTCTGCAACCGCAGCTTGTTAGCTCCTCCCACCGTGTCACTCTCCAGCCGCAGCTTGTTAGCTCCTCCCCCCTCGTCACTCTGCAACCGCAGCTTGTTTGCTCCTCCCACCTCGTTGCTCTGCAGCCGCAGCTTGAAGCTGCTACTCGGTTTATGTTGTAAAGACGGTAATTTCGGCGGGGGGGGGCTGGGAGTGGAGGGTGAACCCCCGACGTCATCTTTCACCCAGAGGGGCTTGGGGTTGGAGGGGAGCACAGGGGGGGGGTTGGGGAAGGCGGGCTTAGACTCTGGCAGTGTAGAGCTGAGGGAGGGCTTGTGAAGGGGGAGTTTGGGGGGAGGGCTTTTACTCTCAGTGTCCTGGGATAGAGGTGGCTTGGCGGGTTTATTAGGGAACATAGGTTTGATGCTGCTTTCCTCGTGGGCATTTGCAAACCTGCTGGCCAGGGCTTTGGCACTGGGCGACTCTCGTACCTCCGGAGCGCTTTTGGTGGAGACAGAGTTCTTCAGGTAGGAAGGTTTGGGAGGGACAGAGACAGCACTGCCCGATAGGCTCTCTAGGACAGGCTTCTTGGGGTGTGGCGGTGGGCCAGAAGACAGGGTGGGGTGCAGTCCAAGTTTGGGTCGTCCCACGTGAGTGGGTGGAGATCCTCCCTCTGTGCCGTTGGTCCCCTCTGCCTGGAAGCGAGCCAATATGGCCTTAACGTCAGCCTTGTTGTTCTAGAGGGAAGGGAAACATGATTTAGAATCAAAATGGATCTGATTAAAAATGCGAACCAGATTAAGCATTCGAATTAGAATCTAAAATCAGAATTACAGCCAACATCCGTATCAGAACCAAAGCCAGAATCAAATTCAGTTGCTGTGAATGACCAAAACATTTAGCATCATTAAGCTACATTGCTGACAAAATGCCAGCAAAAACTGATAGAAATCTTTCTTTATGACTGTGAAATCCATAGATTATAGACCCATTTTACTGATTGTAAACAATGATGACATTTGTGCAATGCGCATGCAAGTTGATTTCGGAAGTCTCTGGGACATTCTCTGGACGAAATCATGGACGTTGGACGACCTGTCCGTGCGCATGCTTTCATCCAGAATGCTGCTGGAGTCACTCCTCAAAAGGTGTACACACACCGTTTGGTTCCCAAAGCAGAGTTTTGCAGACAAGTTTAAGTTTATTATCATCCTCTCCTTATTGATGGTTTCATGTGTGAACAGAGCATGAGAATGTTCACCACAACTGCAAATAGCATGTTCATTCAAATGATGCATTTACATCAGATTTCTGAGGGTGCATTTACATATGCAATCTCATGCTCCGACTAACAAAAAGCTGATGTTTCCATTGGAACAGAGCACAGAATACCAGAGCGATGGACACATGATTCAGATAACAGTAGGAAAGATGAAAAATACAATACATTTGTCAGTTACATGTTTAAGCCCCTACTCCCTCCTACAGACAAACTATAGTTTATATTATATATATATATAATACAGTATCATGTCAGCTAGCAGATATATGTACAGTGTCAGCTAGCATGCTACGTAGCAAGTATAGCCAGTTAGCTTGATACCATTAACTACCATTGTAAACAGTAGAATGCTCCGCCCCTCCAACCAACCAAACTGATTTCCATGACGATGTTATCAAAGATTCTATGGAAGGTGTAGGTGTAACAGCCAAATGGCCATTAAAGAATGGGATTAATTAAAAACCAGGCATCCCATTTACTGCTCCCAATGGGTGGTTAAATTGGGGTGATGTCTCCAAGGAGCTTAAGGTTAAGGTAAAAGGTGTGTTTATATGATGCTGTACATGAGATGCTTGGCTTTTATAGCAAGTCCCATTCGAGAATATAGATTTGAATGGCATTCTATCAATTCCATTTCTATTGCAATAATGGAATAATTATTGCCACTCTAAGCAATCTTTTTTTAAATGTATTTTTTATTATCTCTAAATCTTGAACAACCGTGAAGACATCTTCATTGCATACACAAGGTAACAGACATGACAAACACATACTGTACATTTTCACATGTTTGAAATGTAATATAGTGGAAAACAACAAAATGTACAGTACATATAGTACAATACGTACAGATTGTACAACTGAGGGGGAAGTAGGATGTTCCTCATTCTCAAATTAAACTGAGGCAGGTGGTTTCAGTGATCAGAGTTTTGAAAAATATAAACATTTAGAACAACATCAATAATGATAATAATCTATTCCTTAACTCATTCAGTGCCAATCACGAGTATAGTCGGGTTAACTCGCCATCGCTTGAGCGCCAATCACGAGTATAGTCGGGTTTTAATCGTTATTTCTTTTATTAGCGAATACCGCCGCCTACGCCTTCCAGCTGGTATTGCACTCCACTTGGAATGGTGTAGTTTCTTTTCTGGGATGATCCAAGCCATGCAGGCGTGGTTTAAATACTCAGGCAAAGTAACCTGTTTCAACGATACATCTGCGAGGCTGCCCCCCCCCCCCCCCCCCCCCCTCAATATGCAATGCTGTTGAATGTGGCACGGACCTCCGCGCCCAGTACTTCAAATGGCTATCAGATAATTGGATTATTTCTTTTGCATTGCATTACATCAGATACAAGGTAAGAACACTATATATAAATTTGATCGTTGATCTGATATTTATTTCTACCCCGATCAACGCTGTCTCAGTGTGTGTGGCTGTGTGCCGTTGGTGGCAGGAGGGGCGGGGGAGCCCCGCGGTCCAGGGCGCTTTTCATTATTGTATGAGGAAGGATAATAATGATGATCTAGCATTGATTTCAGGAAGATTCGATAATCAGGCGAAAAATGACAACGTGTTTAGTGTATTCCACTAAAACGCTATTATCGCGTCTTTCTCTGGAATTACTCAGAAGCACCCAAACTATACTCATATTCAAAACGGTATAAAGCGGAAATGTACAGATGAAAAAACAATCCGTTTTGTAAATGTTGACTGGAAGCAACTCACTGATAATCGACGGGTGTATTAGACCCATAGCTATAATTTAAGATATATTTTAAGCACTCGCAAATCTCGCAGTCCCCCCATTGACTTACAGCGGTGGCATACTAGTGCCATCAATAATAATAATAATAATAATCTCAATGAACACATATATTACAGAGCCTGTTAACACTTTGAGTGCCAGCAGGGGGCGCACGATTTAGCGCTTGAGTGCCAACGCTCTATTCAATGAGAGGGCGAGCACATTTGCGAACGCATAAACTATATCTTAAATTATGGCTATGTGTCTAATACGCCCGTCGCTTGCACTCAACATTGTTGAAACGGATTGTTTTTTCATCGGTACATTTCTGTTTTATACCATTTTGAAAAACGCTCGATTTTGGAAATTTGATTCTGCAGGAATCGCCCTTTACTGGAATACACAAAAAACGTTGTAATTTTTCGGCCTATTTATGAATCATTTTCAAATAAACGCTAGATTATCGATAGTATGTGTACTTATGCACGCTAGAGAAGCGGGCTGAAAAATCTATTATCTTATTTCCTGATCAGCACACACACACACACACACACACACACACACACACACACACACACACACACACACACACACACACATACACACATAGGGGACACATTGATATATCTGTGAAAAAAGCTCTGATTACCCCAAGACTGGTAAAATAGATTCCTTACCTCAGATCAGATGTTCTCCAAAAAGATTATTCCAATTCCTGATCGCCATTCCAAATATCGATCGTGTTTATTGATCCAACGCTGGGTGCTTGAAACACATATTCCACACTGTTCTGAGGGACCACAAAGACTGCAATCGGCTCGGATTACATGCCTGACAAGTAAAATGTAGATTCCGGATTTTCTTTTCCCCATGCGTTTTCATTCAGTCCAATCCAATGGGTGCATTATCATCCGGGAGACGATAGGGGGCGGTATTTTCCCTGTTCGAGCTCAGAGAGAGTCCCAGTGGTAACGTGAGGCTAGATTGATGAAAAATGAATGGAAATCGCTAATAAAAAAAATAACGATTAATAACAAGATTTCTCGTCGTTGGCACTGAACGGTTGGCATGAAATAACGATAATTCTCGTCGTTGGCACTCAAAGTGTTAAAACAACTAGCAAATCCTTTACAGCTTCTACGTAACTGCTGATACATAATGGAGATATTGTCTACTAACATTAACCATTTCTCAGTCAAACTACAAAAAATTATAAAATGCTGGTATTGGTATATTTCAAAATGCTTTTATCAAAAAATTATTCTGTGGCATCAAATACTCATGCAAACATACAGTATAGCATCATCTATTGCTACAGGTCACCAGTTCCATACAATTGGTATCCATTTTAATGTACTTGTCATTAGGTTGGATAGTACAACCTTTTCATGCCAATGTTTTCTTTTAGTGCTGTCAATAGATAAAAAAAAAATAACTAATTAATCTCACAATTTTCTGTAATTAATCTAGATTAAAAATAGCATTTTTCTACTTAAGACCGAAGCTTGTAACAGATATTTACATGGAATTCATGCAAAATCAACACAAAGAAAGTATATTTAGATTCAAATACTATTTTAATAGCTTTCTTTGAATACAGTTTCTTTCCTGTGAAAAAAATAACAAGCAAATATACTGCTGAAAGTTCAGAATGTTGAAGATTTTTCACTCCATAAAAATAAATAAATCCATCTAGATTAATTTATTTTAATGCTTTAAATAATTTAAATTAATCTCCAAAATTAAAGCATTAACTTTGACAGCCCTAGTTTTTTTATATTTGAATTTGAAAGAAAATCAATCTGCTGAATTCATCGAGTTGATGGATCCCAACCCTGCCTGCCTTGGATAGGACATAACCCTGCCTTTAATTTAGCTGATAATTAAAAATGTCAATATAACAGGAAACGCCTCGACAACAAGGTATTTTCGAATGAACAGGAAGTTTGTACAATATACAGAGCCACAACTACCACAAACAAATATAAAAAAGGTAACAACCAAGGCTAATCAAATTGAAACCTGGATCCAGACCCCTGTATACAATAAGCTTATTTGATGCAGTTGATGCTGTTTAATTACCTACGACAGCATATCAGATGAAAACTTAGAGGTCAACAATTGGCCACTTTGGGACTCAAACAAATGCTGATATAGAACACTGTACATATCTGTACATATACCTGTACATATGTAATTCATGTGAGGACTCCTACAGGTGGCTCTAACGTACTGCAAATGTTTGCCTAAATGTTGAGTGTATTGTGGGTACTCAGTGGAAACAGGGGCTGTATCTAGAAGTTCATACTGATGCTTACTACCTATCATCATTAGTCTCAATCCATGATAGGACATCAATATCTGTAGTCATACCTTGGACAGTTCATAATCCAAAACACTACAATACAAGTTATGAGTTATAAATGCATAACTGAATGAAAGAAGAACTATCTTCTACTATGCTACAATATACTACTATGCTACTATGTACTACTACAGTACATATGATAATATGTATCTAGCTACTATGCCTATACTACTACCTACTATGCTACTATGTCTATACTACTACCTACTATGTACTATGCTACCAATACCATGTCTATACTACTACCTACTATGCTACTATGTATATACTACTATCTACGTACTATGCTACTATGTCTATACTACTACCTACTATGCTAATGTCTATACTACTAGGCACTCAGAATGATTAACTCAAGTTCAGTAGTTGCTCAACGAACAATACCACTGACCCTGAGCTGCCAGAGGTGAACCTCCTCCTGCGTCATTTAAATAATGAAATAGAAATGTAAAATGTAAACAGAAAATGGAATACAACAAGGGACTTGAATGGGAATCCCAGCTGCCAGACATTTTGCCATCAGTTTGCATTAACAGCTTTCACTGTTCTCAAGTATTTACAAGGCAGGTTCCCTTGGAACGATCCTGACAATGTGTCTGTATGGTAGTGACCAGCAATAATGTGATCATCTGCTTTATTATTGACATTATTGATCCTTTTTTTTTTTTTTTTTTTTTACAGCCAGGTATTCTGAACGGTCTCAATGTTGTATCCCATCTGCTGGTACAGGATGGTAGTAAACACAGTTGGCAGGCATTTCCCTTCATGCAAATTACAGACCACCTGACCTGGCTCAACAAAAATAGTTTCAGTATAGTGTTCACAATGAGAGATTGCTATAAAATGGAGAGAGAGAGAGAGAGAGAGAGAGAGAGAGAGAGAGAGAGAGAGAGAGAGAGAGAGAGAGAGAGAGAGAGAGAGAGAGAGAGAGAGAGAGATGATTATGGTTAAAAGGGATTTATAAAGCTAGGCCAAAAAGTGACAATTCCCATTAAAACATCCTTCCGGGCTATGGGATCTAGACTCTACCAGGCACATGGAAGTGGGGGTGCACACCCCCTATCGTCAGCGTCCTCTTACTGCATCTAACCTTTTATTTGTTTTCACATAGATGTCATGCCATAAATGTAACTGGGTTGAATATGCATCTGGCATAATATATTAAATCCTTACAAAACAAAACCAAATTGTTTTATTTGGTTATTCAATCAGGCTTACAAATACTGCTCACTCAAACAAATCTCAAAATAAAAAAAATACTCTTGTATTTTGTAATGTAATGTAACAAAACATTAGGATTCATTTTCAATATATACATACACATAACAGCCAATTGATTGATTGATTGATTGATTGAAAACTTTATGAACAGATTGCAGAATGGGTACAGTACAGTACAGCTCAATACATACAATTGTTAAGGGGATGCAGACCAGAGAAAGACTTTCGTCTTGTTTACATCAGGGTCCCCCATTTTCAATTCATCATAACATATATGACATACACGACATACAGATAGACAGTACTGCTACATCTATACATTTATGACATACCAGATTTGCAAATACAGTACTGTTTGTGATACAAAAAGAGTCCAGAAAAGAGAGTATATACATTTGACGTAGAAACTGTACATTGGAGGAGGTTGGGTAGGTGGGGTGGGGTTGTGTTGGTGGGGGGGGGACTATACATTGGAGGTGGTTGGGGGAGGGGGGGGGGTGGGTAGGAGGGGTGGGTGGGGGACACTGTACAACTGTACAAGCAAAACTGTACATTGGAATATTGACAAAACCATACTTCGTCATTTACTGTACATTGGAGGGGGTTGGGTTGGGACATTTACAGGGGCCAGTTTCGAATTGCAGTCTCCCGTAGGTGTTCTTTGAGAGTGGTTTTGAAAGTGGGTTTTGATTCACATTCCTTTACAGCTTTGGGTAGGGCGTTCCACATTGATGTGGCATAATTGCGAAACGTGTTTAGTCCCTTGTTTGAGCCGAATCTGGGTTTAACAAGATTTGTGGAGCTCCCTCTGGTGTTGTGATCGTGGTATTCACTGACCTTTGGGAAGTATTTTGACATGTACATGGGTACCTTGGTCGTGTAGTGTATCTTGTAGACCAGGCCCATTGCAAGTTGCTGTACTCTGTCATCTACTCTAAGCCATCCTAGGTTGTCAAAGTGGGCAGGGGTGAGGTGGGTTCTAGGAGTAAGGTCAAGCAATAGTCTGACCAGTTTGTTTTGAGATGTTTGTAATTTAGTTTTTAGCGCCTTTGAGGTGCTTTCGTACCATGAGGTGCAAGCATAGTCGTAGTATCCTTGAATGAGTGCTCCTGCCAGAGTCTTCAGGGTATTCTTGTTTACCAGAGAGGAGATCCGGTACAAGAATCGAGTTTGTTGGTTGACTTTTTTTATTACATTGGATGCCATTTTGTCACAGGAAAGATTTGCCTCTAGCCCAGGTAGGTAATTTCATCTTTCCTTGTGACAATATTGTCACCCACTGTAGTTATTGTGTAACCAGGTTTATGGCATTATGTGTGCCTCAAACCTGGCCAGTTCGAGAGAGTTTGGTCCTGCCCCAATTACTTTGATTGACAGCCTAGTGTGATCGATAATCTAGACCCATTCTGCCATGCTGCCTTTATTGTATCAGGGCCAAAATGGATCTAGTAGCTACTCTGAACATTTTAGTCGAAGAGCCACAATGGTAGGTCTATTTTACCTTGCAACCTAAAAAAAACTTTGAAACGTTAAACCTTCAACCAATTCTGCTCATACAGTACTAGCACCCTAATTTGACTTTACAGGTATTAAGAATTCACTCACAGTGAAGAAATCCCCCGTTGACGACACATTGTGTGTGTTTGTCTAACGTTGTCTGTGCCGCTGTGCGTGGCACGTGAGTGTTCATTTGGCGTAATGAGACTGCTCAGCCTTTCATCGGTCATGGCAGAGCAAGCGCAACCGGCCTCGATCAATCAGCACACCCCTAATCATAATATTGGAATTCATGTAAAACAATGAAATGGTACGGTGACTATAAATCACCAGGGTTGGGGATCAATTCAATTTCAATTAATTCAATGAATTCAGAAAGTGGATTTTCTTTCCCAATTCCTAAACTAAGATCTTTGTTGTGAAAAGGTTGTGTTGTTCCCAACTATTGACAAGTAAATATTCCCCCATCAGCAAGTAAAAGACACATTTTGAAGAAACTAAAATTACTTGATCCAAACCCCATGCACCCGCCCTCCGGTACCCTTGGCAGAACGGACACTTCCTCAACATGACGGCGCACACTGTCTACAGTGCAGCAGGCTGGAGCTCTGGTACGGCACACTCCGTTTTAATGACACTGGTTTGAATGGAGTCAGAGGCACCGCAAACCGCATCAAACTCACATGAGGAAGTGGAGATAAGAGGAAAATGACACAGGTAATGCACCTATTCATAGGACAGACATTCCTACAACACTAGGACAGGACAGGGCGGGACAGGAGGGACAGGAGGGACAGGAAAAGAACACTACGCTACGACCAGCGAGAAGTAACAGATTCCACCGAATGGGATTTGAGTAATCTGATTACAGCAAATTAGCAACTGTAAACCATTGCAATTTCAGCTGGCCTGCATTTTGTTTGTATGTGGTTTAGTCACTGACATAAAATACAGTATGTCATCCTTCCAAAGAGCGGATAGAGCAATGCCCTCTATAGACACTTTGAAGAGAATGTTTAGAATTAGTTAAGTTGAACCTTTATTAATCCCCTTGGGGAAATTCGTCCTCTGCTTTTGACCCATACTAACTATTGAGGAGCAGTGGGACCGCCACACAGTGCTGCGCTCAGGGACCAACTCCAGCTGTAATGCCAGTACCTTGGTCAAGGGCCCAACTCCAGTTGTAATGCCAGTACCTTGGTCAAGGGACCAACTCCAGCTGTAATGCCAGTACCTTGGTCAAGGGACCAACTCCAGCTGAAATGCCAGTACCTTGGTCAAGGGCCCAACTCCAGTTGTAATGCCAGTACCTTGGTCAAGGGCCCAACTCCAGTTGTAATGCCAGTACCCTGGTCACGGGCAGGAAACCTAGCATGCATGTCTTTTGGTGTGGGAGGAAACTGGAGTAGCCGGAGGAAATCCACACAAACACATGGAGAACATGCAAACTCCACACAGAAATGTTTGAACCCAGGACCTTCTTGCTGTGAGGTAACAGTGCTAACCACTGCGACACTGTGCCGCCATGTGCCGGCCTCAGAATGCCAATTGTCCATGTTGGAGGAGACAACAGTTGCTATGTGCAGAACAGCGTTGCTATGTGAGAAATATAGCAACAACATTTTTATCAATTGGTGTATTATTACTGTATCTTGGAAATTATACTTAAGTGAAAGTATGGGTACCGTCTCAAAATCGTACTCAAGTAAAAGTCAGAGTATCTCGCTAAAAACACACTTGAGTAAAAGTAAAAAAGTTTCTACTTTTAAATGTACTTAAGTACTAAAAAGTAAAAGTAAAACGTTATTTTTTTATTACGGGGCAATGAAATGTTCCGTTTCGTCCTCTTCATCACTCGTACTATCGTTTGTGGCCATCTTCTGTTGCTTGTCACTCTAGACTGTCTATTCTTCTGATAGCAGGTGTTTAATCAAAGATCCCCGCTTGGGATCAGCATGGGTATGGGCGGGTTCATTTTCCATTGATGGGGATTTCCATGGGGATGGGGATAACGTTAGTTCGGCCAGAGAAACAAATATACTAATTAAAATAGTTGGACCTGCAAGATTTTTAATTTGTACTTTGTAGGTCTGCATTTTAAATGTAAGGAGTAAAAAGTATGTTTTTTTTCTCTGAAATGTAATTGAGTAAAAGTACAAGTATACAAACCTAATAATACTCGAGTATAGTACAAATCCCCCAAAACAGTACTTAAGTATTGTAACAAAGTACAATTACTCAAGTACTTTACACCCCTGGAAAGGTGTCATTGGAACAGTAATATCATACCAATGTATTACCCACTCAACCACTGCACAGAAACAAGGTGTTTTCTTTCAAAAGTTGTTAGCAATGGTTGAAGGCAGCCATGTTGGAATAAAGAGAACTATGCAAACATTCTGCACAAGTCTCTCTTGTAGGTTTTATTGTTTATGGTAGCAAAAGCATCTATAGTAAAAGTGCCATATGTCTGGCTAAAATAAGAGCCTAAACATTGTCAATGATTAACGGGTGTAGGCTACAATCTCACATTTGAGATAGAAGTTTGATAACTGAACATTCCAATGTTTACACAATAATGGCTACTAACCATTGAAAGCTAAGGAGTTCTAGATTTCCGAGAAATCTGAGAAAACATTCCAAAAATATCACCTCTGAAAGGGTTAATCTGTGGGAAATGTGGTGAACAGAAAAACAGAGGGCCTAAATTGATGCTGTTTGTTGCACAACCTGTTGTGTTCCAGCTCAACTTGACACACAGAACGTGAAGTCACAAGGAAGGAAAGAGTTGTCACGCTCTTTCTTAACTTTAGTAACCCAAAAATTACCCAACAGCTGTTATTCCAAATGACTGCAACTACCGCTTCTCCAAATAGCAGTGAACTTTCTGTTTTTGTTTCACACAAAAATGTATTTGACAATATTGTCAAAACACACTGAACACTGACTATAGAGTAGATACTTATTATGACCACCTTTTCTCTGTTGATGCCAATTCAGAGTAGCCTACTAAACCTTTTACTAAAGTATCGGATGATGCAAAGTACCAATCTGACATATTACTTTTAAATACACATTAACATTTTGTCATTTAGCTGACGCTTTGGTAGCACTTTATAATAACACCCTGTTATAATAAATTTATAAGGTATTTGTAGATAATGAACTAATCATGAACAAATCATTTATATACATTCGTAAATTATTATTAAATAATTTATAACTATATTTGTATAACATTTACAAATTAGTTCTACATTATTTATAACTTATTATCAACATTGTTTGTACTTGATTTGTTCATCATTAAACAATGTTGTTTAATGTGTAGTAACACATTTGTAGACGCTTTGAAAATGGATGTGAAAAAACGACTATACTGTACCTCCATTTATTTGTTCATGTTCAACAAATGATTTGTTAAGACATTCATAAAACATCTATAAATCATTTGCAGATGCTATTGTGTGCCCTAATCTGAAGTGAAGCCTATTCATCATTAACAAATGTCTAATACAGTTAATTATTTGTTAACTTTTTCATCACCTGTTACAAATGTTGTAGACAGCTTTCGGATACACCCTTCTTTGTGACATCAAACAGTGACAGAATTAGGACTATAGATAAATGCAATTTTATTAACATATAAAATACATGTGCATGACATATAGTGTAACAGTGGTCTCTCTCTCTCTCAAGTTAAAGACGGTGGTCTCTCTCTCTCTCAAGTTAAAGACGGTGGTCTCTCTCTCTCTCAAGTTAAAGACGGTGGTCTCTCTCTCTCTCTCAAGTTAAAGACAGTGGTCTCTCTCTCTCTCAAGTTAAAGACAGTGGTCTCTCTCTCTCTTAAGTTAAAGACGGTGGTCTCTCTCTCTCTCTCTCTCAAGTTAAAGACAGTGGTCTCTCTCTCAAGTTAAAGACAGTGGTCTCTCTCTCTCAAGTTAAAGACAGTGGTCTCTCTCTCAAGCTAAAGACAGTGGTCTCTCTCTCAAGTTAATGACAGTGGTATCTCTCTCTCTCTCAAGTTAAAGACAGTGGTCTCTCTCTCTCTCTCTCTCTCTCTCTCTCTCAAGTTAAAGACAGTGGTCTCTCTCTCTCTCAAGTTAAAGACAGTGGTCTCTCTCTCTCAAGTTAAAGACAGTGGTCTCTCTCTCTCAAGTTAAAGACAGTGGTTCAAGTTTCTTTAATAGTTGTCATACAGAAGTACAGAATACTTTCATACAAAATGCTTCTTACTGTTACGCTCCAGAGACTGTGCTAGACAAGATAGTATCAAATAACATAGTATAGCATGTAATTTAGAAGAAGAAAATGAGGTCACAGTGTTCGGTATAGACATATGTACAATGTTCTGAGTTACCATATAATATACAATACTATGCAGTGTACTAATGTACAGTACTATATAGTGCAAAGCAGAAATGGGATGAGGTACAATTTAGGTACAATTTACAGTAAGGTGTACGAGTTGTAGTGCAATCCTTCATCAATAAATATAAAGTGTGGGGAGTGGGTGCTACAGTGTGTTTGTTTAAAGTGGGTGTGTGCTATAAAGTGTGTGGAGTGGGTGCTACAGTGTGTTTGTTTAAAGTGAGTGTGTGCGTGTGGATGTGTGTGCTATGTGCGTTTGGTGGTTGTTGTTGTGTAGTGTTCATTGTTCGTTTAGCAGCCTGATGGCCTGGGGATAGAAGCTTCTTCTGAGTCTTTCTGTGCTCGCCTTGAGACTCCGGTATCGCTTGCCTGACCGCAGCAGTTCAAAGAGGCAGTTGTTCGGGTGACTGGAGTCTTTAATGATTCTCTTAGCCTTGCCCTTGCAACGCTTGTTGTAAATGTTCTGGAGGGTGGGGAGCCCCCCTCCAATTGTGCGTTCGGCTGAACGTGTCACTCTTTGTAGTCTGCTTCGGTCTTGTGCAGTGCTATTCCCAAACCAGGAGGTGATGTTGCCGGTCAAGATGCTCTCTATTGTACATGAGTAGAAGTTCTTAAGGATCTTCTGACTGACTTGGAACTTCCTTAGGCGCCTGAGGAAGTAGAGGCGTTGTCGTGCCTTCTTCACAACACTGTCAATGTGTGTGGTCCATGTCAAGTCCTCGGATATGTAGGCTCCGAGGTACTTAAAGCTGTTGACTCTCTCAACCGGTGCCCCGTCGATGCTGAGGGGGCTGTAGTCCTTGACCCCCGACCTCCTGAAGTCCACAATCATCTCCTTTGTTTTGCTGACATTCAGGGAGAGGCTGTTTTCCTGGCACCATCCCGCCAGGACCTTGACCTCTTCCAGGTAGGCCCTCTCGTCGTTGGCAGAGATCAGGCCCACCACCACTGTGTCGTCAGCAAATTTGATGATTGTATTGCTACTCCGCTGAGCCACACAGTCGTGTGTGTACAGGGAGTAGAGGAGGGGACTCAGAACACAGCCCTGGGGGGCCCCTATGTTGAGGGTGATGGATGAGGAGGTGCAGTTGCCTGCTCTCACCACCTGGGGTCTGCCAGTCAGGAAGTCCAAGACCCACTGGCAGAGGTCATAGTTCAAGCCCAGGTCCCTGAGCTTGGCTATGAGTATGGAGGGGACTATGGTATTGAATGCCGAGCTGTAGTCGATGAATAGCATTCTCACATAGTTCCCCTGCCTCTTGTCCAGGTGTGATGCTGCTGTGTGCAGCACATGGGCTATGGCGTCCTCCGTGGACCTGTTGGGGCGGTATGCAAATTGCAGGGGGTCCATGTTGATGGGGAGGGAGGAGCAGATGTAGCCCTTTACTAGCTTCTCAAAGCACTTCATGGCTATGGAGGTGAGAGCTACAGGGCGGTAGTCGTTGAGGCAAGCAGGCTTGGATTTTTTGGGTACAGGGATAATAGTGGACTTCTTCAGGCAGGTGGGGATGACAGCCTGTTCTAAGGACAGGTTAAATATGTCAGTGAATACTGGGGCCAGTTGGTCGGCACAGACTTTTAGGACGCGGCCGGGGATGCCGTCCGGACCTGCTGCCTTCCTGATATTCACTTTTTTAAAGGTCCTCCTCACCTCATGCTCTGTTACCCTGAACACTGCGCCTCCATCAGCAGCCGACCCCCCCCCCCCCATTGCCGTGGCTTGTGAGCTGGTGTTGTTATTACCAGCATCAAACCTCGCATAGAAGGTATTGAGGTCATTTGCTAAGGAGATGTCACTGTTCAGTTTGAGGGAGGCGCCTTTGTAGTCTGTCATCGTTTTGAGCCCCTGCCACATAGCTCTAGAGTCAGCTTGTTCAAACTGGAGTTCAATTTTATCCCTGTAGCGCCGTTTGGCCTCTGACACTGTCCTCCTTACGTTGTATCGCGCCACCTTGTGGTCATTCATGTTGCCTGCCACTAGGCCGTCGTTGTATGCTTTGGTGCGCTCTCTCAGAGCTTCACGGACGGATTTGTCTACCCAGGGTTTTTGATTTGGGTAAACTCTCATTTTGGTAGTGGGGATTGTTTCTTCCACCATAGTACAAACATAGTCCAGCACTGTCTCCGTGTAGACATTAATGTTATCTGTGTCGCGGAACACATTCCAGTCTGTGCAGTCAAACGCAGACTGAAGCGTCTCCTCTGACGTCAAATCCCATTTCTGCACCTCTCGCGAGACTACAGGAGTACTTTTGATTCTCTGTTTGTACATTGGTGAAAGAAAGATGGACGCGTGATCTGATTTACCAAAGCCACTATCAGAATGAGCCTTGTAGCCACCTTTAAATTGCGTGTAACAGTGATCTAGGATGTTACCGCCTCTGGTGTTGCAAGTCACATGCTGATAGAAGTCAGGTAATACCTTTCTCAGATTGGCGCTATTGAAATCACCCAGCACTAAAATGGCGGCGTTAACGTTCGCCGCTTGTATTCTATTTACCTCGTTGTGGAGTCTGGAGAGCGCGACGTTGTTACTGGCTTGCGGTGGAATATACACTCCTACAAGGATGATCGCCGTTAACTCCCTCGGGAGGAAGAAAGGACGACACTTGATGGTTATATATTCCAGGTCTGGGCAGCAGTGGTTGGATAATTCCTTCACGTTAGTTGGATCGCTCCAATTGTTGTTAAACATGAAGGCAATACTCCTCCACGTTGTTTACCGGACTCTGCTGTACGATCCTTGCGGTGGATAAAGAAGTGTTCGGCTGGTTGGATAGCGTGGTCTGGAACGTCCGGCGTGAGCCACGTTTCGGTGAAGCAGAGAACGTTGCAGTCTCTGACGTCTCTTTGGTATTGAATCCTTGCTCGGATGTCATCCAGTTTATTGTCAATTGATTGTACATTGGCTAGCAATATACTGGGCAATGGCGTTCGGTGGCGTCTGGATCTCAGCCTGTTACGGATCCCAGCTCTCTTCCCACGCCGTCTGGTTCCTTTGTTCCTGGGATCAAGGAACAAAGGATCTGGTCCCATTCTCCGGAGAATCTCCTCAGGCCATTGTTGCGGTTCGGAAAGCTGGTCCAGTGAGTAATCCAATCGGTAAGTTTCCCGTAATCCGATGTCTATAAGTGACTGACGGTCATACACATTAAATGCACCTACTGTTGGTACAGACAAAACTCTTAAAACTATAAATATTAACAAAAGTAAGCACAGTCTCTCTCTCTCTCAAGTTAAAGACAGTGGTCTCTCTCTCTCAAGTTAAAGACAGTGGTCTCTCTCACTCAAGTTAGTCCCCAGAGTTTTCACTGAATTAGGAAAATCAGTTTTTAGCTTCTGTGGCCCAGAAACATGGAATGTTTTGCTATGCACTTTAAAACTCAATTCATTAGTATCTATTGGTCAGTTTAAATCTTGAATAGCAAAACACTGCTGCAGTCACCACAGTCTGCAGTTATTGTAAATGTTTTATGATTGACTTTCTGTTTCTATATTGTTTTATTTTCTTGTATTTATTATGTGTTGTATTTCTCAACGTCATTGATTAATTATAATCATTAATGAATGATTATAGCCTGCTAACCTATACTGTCACGTGCAGGGCCGCCTCAGGGGGTGTGCGAGCAGTGCGGTCGCACAGGGCCTCGCGGGAACGGGGGCCTCGCACAAAAAAATATAAAAAGAAATAATTTTTTTTTTTTATTTATTATTATTATTATTATTATTATTATTTTTTTTTTTTGCGAGGCCCCCCTTCCCGCGAGGCCCTTTTTCATCACAGACCTAAAATCTAGTTTTGCTTATATGCTTATATATTTCACATTAGACACGTTTGTAGTTCCTGGCTCTGAGGCTCTGCAGGCAGCTCTGAGGCTCTGCAGGCAGCATAATTGGTTTCAATGAGGGGAGGGGTTACAGGTAAGGTAGCGTCTGTTGAGTTCATTGTGTGTGTCTGTGTGCGTGCCGGGGGGGGGGGGGCGTGAACCGACTCATTGCCAGACGTGAGCGATTCGACTCACGCTCACGGCAATGAATCGGCTCTTATGAACGAGTCGCTCATGACCGACCCATCACTAGCGTCTGACTATTTCGCGCGTGCAGCATTGGAGGTTATGCCAGCCAAGATGAAGAGGACATCGTTCGGCAGATGGACTGAAGATGAAAGTTGTTGCATGTTAGACAGTTCAGTCAGGCTAGCCATCCCGGCTAAAGACAGGGACAGCTAGTTAGCTTTAGCTACATTATAATATTGAGTGCTAACGACAACGTGTGGTTCAGTCGGGATATAGCCATGATGATGTCGGCTAGTAGCTAGCTTAGCTAAAGGCTAACTAGCGTTAGCTAACCTAGAGACAGCGCGTGCAGCATTGTTATACCAAGATGAAGAGGATGGTCGTTCGGCAGATGAACTTCGTCAACTCCATGCGGTTGTCTCCATCCTCTTGGACGTTTGGTGAGTTTTTAATGCACTCTATTCTATTCCCGCCGTGGATATCTCTCTCTCTCTCTCTCTCTCTCTCTCTCTCTCTCTCTCTCTCTCTCTCTCTCTCTCTCTCTCTCTCTCTCTCTCTCTCTCTCTCTCTCTCTCTCTCTCTCTCTCGGGAGCCAAACAGGCCGACTAGCTGTTGTAGTACTAGTAGCTAACGGTGTGTGGCCTGGACTTGTTGCCGGCACCGCTATGGTAAACACCACTCTGTAGTGGGACGTGTATTGCCTTCTTTTTCCCTTCTCTCTTCGTATGAGAAGAGGAAAACACAGCGGCTGTCTGAAGTGTTGGCCTGTATTGCTTTTCTCACGTTGTACAGTTTTTCAGTGGTAGCCGCATAGCTTGCTTCTGCGTTAGCTAATGGTTAGCGATAGCCGGGTTGAGCTAACTGTTAGCCAGTTAGCTGTTTAGCTACGACGTTAGCTGCCGGCTGCGCTCGGCTGGGAACGTTAGTTTGATGCTATCAGTTAGCCTAGAGTCAGCTGTTAGCTTGTGCTACGACCATTGACATTAGCCGTGAGAATAGCAGGGGGCCCTGGCACTCTGACTACGACATCATCTTTGACAGAAGATGTAGTCGGGCCTGCACCATGACAAGGCTCCGGCCATAGCTTCTTTTTGTCCCGCCAGCGAGAGGCCTTTCGTCAACGTGGAGACCTGTGTTGCGGCCTTTCGCCCTGCGTTCCTTGGTGCAGGTAAGATGTCCATTGGACATTACCCCACTCTTCCTTCCTTCCCCTCCCGAATGTTTTGTTAATAACGATGTTTTTTTCCAGGCAAAACATATGTTACTTCACAACATTTGGAGATACGACATGTGCTGTGTGTGAATTGTCTTGGTCGTTTGTGTAGCTTGGGTAGCGTTGGCCAAAGCTGTGTGTGGCCTGGTGTCAGTACCTGGCTACTCTATTTGCAGTTAGCCTATTTAGCTGATGTCGGCCATTGGCTCCTTGCTACTTTGTTTTCTCTGGTATAGACCCTCTTCTCTTTGGATTTAAGTGTTGATCTTTGTCCTTTTGGATCTATGTATATTCATGTTGCCTTTGTGAAGTTATCTTTTCCTTCTGTTTTGTTCTTCCATTAAAAGTTGAATATCCTTTAGGGGCTCATCTTTGCTTATCTCTCTCTCATACATGCTCTCTCTCTAACACACACACACACGACACACAGACATGCTCTCTCTCTCTAACACACAAACACACATGCTCTCTCTCTTTCTCTCTCTCTCTCTCTCTCTCTCTCTCTCTCTCTCTCTCTCTCTTTCTAACACACACAGTCTGCCTATGGCGGCCTTTCTCGATGGCTAGGCTGTGCTCGCTGAGTCTGTACCTAGTCAAGGATCTTCAGTCACAGTGCTCAGGTATTCTGCCACTGTGTACTCTCTGTTTCGGGCCAAATAGCATTTCAATTTCTTTCCAATGTGTCTCTCTCTCTCTCTCTCTCTCTCTCTCTCTCTCTGTACACTGTATATTGACTGTAGAACGGGAGCTCTCTCTCGCTCTCTCTCTTGCTATATGTTGACTGTATCATGCCCAGCCTCGGGCAGCGCTATTATTTAAGAATATGTTGACCTTTTGGGGGGGGGGGGGGGGGGGGGCCTCGCATTTCTCCCAGGCGGGGGCCTGGTAGACTAGTATTAGCAGACAACTACATAGATACTCTTTCTCTCCATTGGGTGAGAGGTAATCTAACTTGTAGAAATGGCCTGGAGGAGGTTTTGAAGGAGGAGGCACCACCATATTGTCGTAGCGGGGGTCGAGTGCAGTACTCAAACAGAGACAGTCTAATGATGAGGAGGCGGATCACTGTGGTCGTTTTAAACGGGGAAATCCACAACACTACTTGCTGCAAAATAAACACTGTAATCATTCAATGTAATGTGATTTCATGTTAATTTACCAGTGCCTTTAAATATGAAAGAAAAACGATGATTTGTACGATTTATCAAGATGGCAGCAGAGTGAGGTCACATCTCTAGACAGACTTTGTGCTCAAGGGCACAACCGTAGACTAAAGTCCTTTCCTCATCAGTTTGTGGGTTGAAGCCCATGCTACAATTAAGCTACTATATTATGTTTATATAGACCTCATTGGTAAATGTATTCTGCAAAGCGTGTGCTCTGGCATCAACGGGCAGCCATACATCACATAATGCAGATTATTTTAACCCTTTCACTGCCACACTACCAAATGGTTAACCCTTTCACTGCGACAATACATAATGTTAACCCTTTCACTGCCACACGACAAAGGGTTATCCCTTTCACAACCACACTACAGAAGGTTAACCCTTTCACTACCACACTACAGACGGTTAACCTTCTGTAGTGTGGTAGTGAAAGGGTTAACACATTTAATGTGAGCTAAACACATTCCATGAAATCAACACGAATTTCGCTGAGAACGTAAACTGTGGAAACACGCAGTGAACCACATGTGAATCTCCTCGGCTACAGCCTTCTGACGACTGAAAGGGAACAGAACGGGACGTCCTCTTGGATAGAAAGTCATGAAAAAGGGAACGTGTCTTTTTTTTTTTTTTTAGTGTGATGAAAACAGTTATCTTACACAATCTGGCTGACACAAGACTGGTCGTTTACCCCAGTAAGCGTGGCTGGGTAGCGCAGTGGAGAATGCACTGTCAGCGCGCGGTACCTCCGGCTTGGTCAGTCGTCCCTACTAACACAATTGGCAGTGTTAGCGGGTGGGAAGCCGGCGGGGTAATGTATGTGTCCTGGTCGTTGTAAACTGTGGTTCCTACTGGTCGGTCGGGGCGCCTGCTCAGCAGGGAGGGGATCGGGGGGAAATAGCGGGGGGAAATAGCGTGAACCTCTGCACGCGTTAGATTCCCCCAGTGAGAGTCCTCGCTGTCAGGTGAAAAGAAGCGGCTGGCTGACTCCACATGTATCGGAGGAGGCATGTGGTAGTTCTACACCCTCCCTAGGCCGACAGTGGGGCAATGCGTGCAACGACCAGGAAGGGAATTGGCATAACGACTAAATTCGGATGGGAGCAAAAATACAACAACAAAAAAAAGTGAAAAAAATTAAATAACAAATAAATTAATAGTTTTTTGTTAAAAATGTAAAAGTCCAGCAAAGTTGTCACTTCTCTAACACTTCTTCTTGAAAAACAACATGACAGTGTTAAAGTATTGTTCTTAAAACCAAGCTCGATAATATCTTTTATCTTTTCAGTTGCATATAACTTCCCCAACCACTGCAGAGGATGTTGAGACAATATGTTTCATTTAAAAATGGTGAAATGTTATCACTGGTCATTTAAATAAGACTATAATGCCATAGTACAGTGTGTGATTTGGCCATGGTACCTATACCAATACCATACATAAGAAAACAAACCTGTAGACAGCCAGGCAGACAGACCTCAAACTACCAACCAACTATATTGCAAATATAGTTCTCTCCGCTTATGTGATTGGTCGTGTGTGTCGGTCTGTGTGACACTGTCCGCAGCTAATCTCGCAAACTACGCGGTAGATTTGGACGAGACGTTGCACATAGGCTGACAGTGGGCCAAGGACGTGAATTGTCTAATCTTTTTTAAAAGGGTCAACGACAAGTATTTTATTTGAATTCATTTCCATCATTGTCCATTGAAATATATAATTCAGTATACAGTTACACCCTTTGAACACACGAGGGCAATACTACACCTAAGGTAAAGTATTTAATGTTTGTGTGTATTTAGGCCACCATTATCTAATCAACCAGTAAATGATCATGTGAAACCTACTATGAAATATGGC